>NC_091284.1:60294247-60595717 GCF_032444005.1 Ranitomeya imitator | reverse complement strand
GGTCTTGCATTCGTGTTAAAATATATTAATGCACGGCATATGCTGGACCAAATTACAGTCCTTAACCACAACAGTTTCTTAGTCATAAAGCATCCTGACATACTCTCCATCATGCTTGAACAGTAAAACGCAGTGCTCCATTGCATTATGAAATAATAATGGAAGAAAAAGAGATGACAATCAGGAAGAGTTCATGTCAGGGAATCTATTCTTTAAATACACGAAAATGTAATGATGGTGACAATGATCTTCAGCTTCCTATGACTGTCTTCTTCTATTTAACGACCTGTCCAAATTTGACGCAAATATAACCTAAATACTGTGCACAGTGATACGTAAGATCAGGCACAAGTCAGTCTGTGCACAATTTGCCCGCGGGCCAGGTTCAGTAGCTGCCACAAGCTGCTTCATATCACAAATGCCTTCAACCCTGACCTAGAGGAAGCACTGTGTCTATGGGTAAGGGATGATTAAATCATTACGCTGGATCAATTCTGGGCAGAATACCAGCTGCTGCAAACACAGCTCGGCAGGAACACCAATTCCAGGTCCTTTCAGAGTCTTGAGGTAACCTAGTCCACTAATACAAATCGCTCTTCCTCAGACTCCATTGTTCCAGTCTACTACTGTTAACTCATTAATGTCTCCTTAGATGGAAAACGCTTCACTGCTGCATTTCAGGTGATCGTGAAATGTCTATTCCACGGAATATGAAGAAAAAGCTTCTAACCCATTGATTATCATCCAGGTAATTTATTGAAGCAAATATTATTTTGGTTATCAGATCTTCTGTGGCAGATAATGCAATAAAAAGTAAAATAACAACTTTGATAAAGGTCCAATATATTAATAAATAATAGGTCAAATAACCATGTAATTTAAAATAAAATAATCACTATTCGGTGTAAAGGGTGAATCTATAAGTATAGCTACAAATTAGTTAAGTATCGCCTTAACATAGTCACTGGGATAGTAATAATAACCAATAACAGATATAATAGTTTTAGACAGTGAATGGCCAATGTACCCGAGACACTCAAGTAGTGGCATGTCGGACTATTGATGGCCTACAGAATCACAACAATTTATCATGCCACATTACACTAGTTGTTGAAGTCGATCTGCAGGAGTTTTGACCCATGTGGACAGGGCAGCTTTTCACAATTAGATGGAGGCAATTTGTTCCTATGAACATGCCATTCATCTCATGCCAGAGATGCTCTATTACAGGAGTCTCCAACCTATGGCTCCGGAGCCACATGTGACTCGTGGGACCATAATATGTAGCTTGCAGCTGTCTGCCAGCATAGCACATTAGCACCAGGTCTATCAAACAGCCCCGAGGTGACTAGATCCGGATGCTCATATACTAGGTGGTGATGGAGATAAATACGAGAAAATGAAGATAGAATCTTACTGCCAATTAGAGAGGAGCTTAAAGTTGAATGCAATTTTGTCGTGATTATGCTTGATTTAAGAATACTTAATAAGGGTAAAGTGGGCACTAATGGATGTAAGTATTTTTCATATAAGATAGGGGGTACAAAATCTCAGTGTGCGTGTCACTACTATGGTGAAAAGGGTGCTGAATGTGACTCGCAAAGTCTCTCAGACCAGAATGTGTTTTTTACAGCAAGGAAGGTTAGGGACCACTGCTCTATAGGATTAAGATCTGGAGACTGTGGCAAGGAAAGCAAAAAAAAGTGCAGACACGTTTTTAGAGCAATCCATGACTATTGTTATGAATGTAACACACGCTAAAACACACAGTCAAGAGAAAAAAGGGAAGACCTGCTACAGGAAGATGTCACACCCACACCCAACAGGTCCCTGTACAGACTAGAAAGACCCGAGACCCGCACAACTAAAAACAAAAACTAGGACCTGGCTACTTCAAAGACAATCGAAGGGTTTTTCATACCTCAGGAACCAGAGGGGAAGCTGCAATACACTGCCAACAAAGGGAGAGCAAAAATGTGCAGGAAGATATGGGAGGCCAGGGTGAAAAAAATTAAAGCACCTTCATATAAAGTAGAGAGGGAAACCTATGGAGAGTCAACATAAAACAGAACAAGAATAACCTCCCAGAAACCTAAAGATCTGAAAGGAAGAGGAACTGGGAAGGAAACCAAACAGACTCACCACAGGAATTCAACTGATGTTTGCCAAGCAAGGTAAACCCCTGAAGGGCCGGATGTCCTAAAACCAAGTCCACATAAAGATATAGACAGCAATGAAGTACAGTGAAGGATGAACATATAAAATCCAACCCAGTATGTGATAGGGCAGACCAAAATGTGAAAATGGAAAACTCCTGGAGAAGATTAAATCAGGAAGGGTGAACAAAGACAAATGGAACCATCAGCATTTGGACAGGGAAGAAAAGGCAATAGTTCAGCAGACAGAGGAACTGACCATGGAGAAATAGGTCAGTGGATCGAAACCCCAAACAGAGCCATGACAGTATCCCCCTTCTATCAGGAGCTACCAGACCCTCAGAAGACCCTACCATCTAACATCACTGATGAATCTACCACACCAGGTGATCCTCATGAAGATCCTCTGAATCAACCTAGGAGTTACCTTCAGGACCACAATTTATCCACTTAACAAGATATTGCAGATGGCACCTTACCTGCCTGGAACCAAGAACTCGCTCTACCTAGGAAGTTGCAGCTTAACCATCACAGGATTTAAAATTTTAATAACTTTATAAGAACCTACAAATTTAGGTGCAAACTTTTCAGATGTGATCTTTAAGTGTAGATTTTTGTTGAGGGAAACCACAAAAAAATCCCCCACACTAAAGACAGAAGCCTACCTACATATGCGGTTAGCACCTCTTTTGGCCCAATAACTAGCTACCAAAAGACCCCTTTTGCCTCCTTCCAGACCTTAGTTATTCTGTAAGAAAGTCTCTTCTACTTTGGCATGTAGGACTGTAATCTTGAAAAGTTCCCAAACACTGGATGAAAATCCCAGGGCAAAACAAAGGCGAGCTCCTTAGAGGTATGGTTGTGTAGCGAAAACTCGGCAAGGGGCAGAAACTTGACCTAGTCTTTCTGATTAGGGGAAACAAAGCATTCCAAATACTGTTCTACCTCTTGGTTCATCCTTTCTGTTTGCCCATTAGTCTCAGGATGATAACCTGAGGAAAAAGACAGCTTGATATCCAATCAGAAGCAAAAACTATGCCAAAAGCTAGCCAGAAATGTAGCACCTCTATCATAAATAATGTTTTTGGGAACACCATTAATTTTAACAATATGAGAAATGAACAAAGTTATTAAGCTTTCTGAAGTAGGAAAAAAAATACCCATTTTCCAAAATCGGTACACCAACACAACTGTATCACCATCAGAGTTAGGTAAATCAGTGACAGAGTCCATGGACAAGTGGGTCTAGGGCTGCGGACGTAACATCCATAGGTAAGAGATAACCCGCTGAAGCTTGACCAGAGGCTTTAACCCTGACACAGACTTAGCATCTACGGACATACTATTCAATATCCCTACGAGCATTCTGCCATCAAAAGGACCTAGAAAGAGATCTTCAATGGGCAGAAGAACCCAGATGCCCAACTAAAATGTAAACACGCACTACATTAAGAATATCTACATGTAAAGAAGGCAGTACACAAAGTTTGTTTATAGGTAAACCTTCCATCATACTGTCCCCAGCATCCTGAATGTGCTGCCTGACATCTACCCACAGAGCACCAACTACCCCCTCACTAAGAATCTTGACTGGATTTTCATCCCTCAACTGTGGGACAAAGCTACAGGATAAAGCATCAGCCTTGACATTCTTAACCAGTAAAAAAAAAAAGAACCCACCGAACCTGTCTGGTGTTTAAGCACTTAGCAGTGTCAATGTATAACAGGTTCTTATGATCGGCATAGACAGTCACCTTATGTCTTGCTACCTCTAACCAATGTCTCCATTCCTCAAAGGCTCTTTTCTCCACCAGAAGTTCTCGGTCACCTATATCATAATTCGATTTCACTTCAGTGAACTTCTGGCAGTAAAAAGCACAAGGCTATAGATACCCACTCTTTTCTTGTGAAAAGAACAGCTCTTATTCCAATAGAGGAAGTGCCTACCTTGACAAAGAAAGGCAGATCGACCACTGACTGAGAACAGGCGCCTTAGAGAAAGCTGTCTTGAGAGCCGAAAACATATTTACCGCCTCTGCTGACCAAGTAGAAAATTCTGATCCGTATTAGTCGTGTCAGTTCTTAATGAACTTCCATTCAAAATTTGCAAAGCCATGAAATCTCTGCAACGCTTTTATGTTACTCAGTTGAATCCAATCAAGATTTGCTGCACTTTAACAGGGTCCATCCAAAACCCCGATGCAGAAACCAAAATTCCTAAGAACTGGACCTGCTGTACTTAAAATTGACATTTCTCCAGTTTAGAAAATAAATGGATGTCATGCAGAACCTGTCTGGCATGCTCACGATGCTCCTTCTGAGTACGCAAGTAAATCAATAAGTCATGCATGTAAATTACCACAAATCTACCTGACAGAGAGTAAAAAATGTTTTGTATGAAATATTGAAAGACTGCCAGAGCATTGATTGAACCAGAACGGCATCACCAAATTTTCAAAATTACTTCATGAGTATTGAAGGTGGTCTTCCATTCGTCACCCTGATGAACGCATATAAGGTTATATGCACCTCTCAAGTCAAGTTTGGAAAACCATTTAGCTTCAGATAATTGGTTAAAAAGGTCAGGTATAAGGGCCAAAGAGTAAGGATTGCGAACCGTGATTTTATTAATCTCTCCAAAATCCAAGCACAGACGCAACCCTCCATTTTTTTTTAACAAAAAAAAAAAAACCTTGGCGACTGGAGAGGTGTAAGGCTGTATATGACACTTAGCCAGACTCTTTTGAATACAGTATACTCTTTCAAGGCCTCCCTCTCTAAAAGAGAAAGGTTAAACAAACAAGTTTGATTCATTTTAGCAACTGATATGAAGTCTCAAAAAAAATGTTACAGAAGTCCTGAATTATTTCTGGAAGGTGAGTCTTCATGGAAGCCAAAGATCTCGACAGACATTGATAAAAGCAAAAGTCACCCCATGATGACCTATTCTCATGAGTGTCCCAATTAATAACCAGATTGTGCTTAATTAACCATGGTAGACCTAATGTTAACTTGGCAGGTAGAGAAGGAAAAACCATGCATAAAATGGATTCAGAATGGAACACTCCTACCTTCATACATACATTCTCAACCTTCATAGTAACTGACTTTGTGAAAGAGTAGAGTTTTCAGTTACTGAAACTTGAATGGGAAGGCCGAGAGAAGAGCATTCATAACCACAGTTTACAGTAAAATCATAAGTCCAATAGTAGAGAAAACACACATCCGCACTGCTCAAAGGTCAAACTCAATGACCGTATTATATTATCGGTCTAGCACCACAGAAAGTGATACTGGCTGTATGAATCCTTTACACCTGAATCAACGGGGTGCTGCTGCCAGAAAAAATGTATACAGAATCGAATGGTGTTTTTACAGTAAAATCATAATGAATTAGATTCAAGGCAAAACCTGAGTCCACAAATGCAGACATAAAAATATAACCAGACTTAGTTTCTCGTACAAGCATCTGTTTTTTTTTCCTACAGGTAGCCCTGGAGACTATCTCATACTCGTGAAACGTGCATCTTTACATTTCAGAGTCTCCTCCTTTTTTTTTTTAGAAATTCATTATTATATTTGAAACATTGAACCATGACGTGATCTGAACAACTACAATATTGATAAAAAATTAGCTAATGTTCCAAGTTCTGTATCCCTTCTAGAATCTCTACACACACCAATTTGCATAAGTTTCAAATAATAGCAAGGAAGATGCCACTGAAACGCCTTTACATATGTCTCTGTTGTGAATTCTGTGGCTGAGTTCACTTCTGTGGTCACAAGTGGTATTGCAGTCTCTGGGCTTCCTCCCTCAGGTGTTTTGGTGAGCTCGTTGGCTGCCTTGCTATTTAGCTCCACCTGAGTCTGTCTTCCTTGCTCCTTGTCAATGTTCCAGTGTTGGATCTGAGCTACTGCATCTTTCCTTGGGCCTGCTGCTCTGCTAGATAAGTGCTTCTAGTTTGTTTTCTGTTTTTTTCTGTCCAGCTTGTTATTATCTTTTGCTGGAAGCTCTGAGAAGCAAAGGGGTGCACCGCCGTGCTGTTAGTTCGGCACGGTGGGTCTTTTTGCCCCTTTTGCGTGGTTTTCGTTTTAGGGTTTTTGGTAGACTGCATAGTTCTCTTTGCTATCCTCGCTCTGTCTAGAATATCGGGCCTCACTTTGCTGAATCTATTTCATTCCTACGTTTGTCTTTTCATCTTGCTAACAGTCATTATATGTGGGGGCTGCCTATTCCTTTGGGGTATTTCTCTGAGGTAAGTCAGGCTTGTATTTCTATCTTCAGGCTAGTCAGCTCCTCAGGCAGTGCCGAGTTGCATAGGTAGTTGATAGGCGCAATACACTGCTGCTTCCAGTTGTGTGAGGATAGTTCAGGTACTGCAGTCTACAGAGATTCCACGTCTCAGAGCTCGTCCTACTGTTTTGGGTTATTGCCAGATCTCTGTATGTGCGCTGATTACTGCACGCTGTGTTGCCTGATTGCCAGCCATAACAGTACAAGGAGCCATTCAATGATTTCCAATAGAGGGAAAAAAGAAATCCTGACATCATTTTTTTTTCTTAGCTTTGTCTTCAGTCTTTTTTTTCCCCTAGACATTAGAGTGCTTCAGGACACAGCTGTGGACATGGATATTCAGGCTCTGTGCTCCTCAATGGATAATCTCGTTGTAAATGTACAAAAGATTCAAGATACTATTGATCAGAAATCGATGCTAGAACCAAGAATTCCGATTCCTGATTTGTTTTTTGGTGACAGAACTAAGTTCCTGAGCTTCAGAAATAATTGTAAGCTATTTTTGGCCTTGAAACCTCATTCTTCTGGTAATCCTATTCAACAGGTTTTGATTATTATTTCTTTTTTGCGCGGCGACCCACAGGACTGGGCGTTTTCTCTTGCACCAGGAGATTCTGCATTGAGTAATGTTGATGCATTTTTCCAGGCGCTGGGATTGCTTTACGATGAGCCTAATTCAGTGGATCAAGCTGAGAAAAATCTGCTGGCTTTATGCCAGGGTCAGGATGATGTAGAAGTATATTGTCAGAAATTTAGAAAATGGTCAGTACTCACTCTGTGGAATGAATCTGCACTAGCGGCTTTGTTCAGAAAGGGTCTCTCTGAAGCTCTTAAGGATGTAATGGTGGGATTTCCTATGCCTGCTGGTTTGAATGAGTCTATGTCCTTGGCCATTCAGATCGGTCGTCGCTTGCGCGAGCGTAAATCTGTGCACCATCTGGCGGTATTGTCTGAGAGTAAGCCTGAGCCTATGCAGTGCGACAGGACTATGACTAAAGTAGAACGGCACGAACACAGACGTCTGAACAGACTGTGTTTCTATTGTGGTGATTCTACTCATGCTATTTCTAATTGTCCTAAACGTACTAGGTGGTTCGATAGCTCTGCCGTTATTGGTACTGTACAGTCCAAATTCCTTTTGTCCATTACCTTAATGTGCTCTTTGTCATCATATTCTGTCATGGCGTTTGTGGATTCAGGCGCTGCCCTGAATCTGATGGATTTGGATTATGCTAAACGTTGTGGATTTTTCTTGGAGCCTTTGCGGTGTCCTATTCCGTTGAGAGGAATTGATGCTACACCTCTGGCCAAGAATAAGCCTCAGTACTGGGCCCAGCTGACCATGTGCATGGCTCCTGCACATCAGGAAGTTATTCGCTTTTTGGTACTGCATAATTTGCATGATGTGGTCGTGTTGGGGTTGCCATGGCTACAAACCCATAATCCAGTATTGGATTGGAACTCTATGTCGGTAACCAGCTGGGGTTGTCAGGGAGTACATGGTGATGTTCCATTTTTGTCTATTTCGTCATCCATTCCTTCTGACATCCCAGAGTTCTTGTCGGACTTTCAGGATGTATTTGAAGAGTCCAAGTCTGATGCCCTTCCTCCGCATAGGAATTGTGATTGTGCTATCGATTTGATTCCTGGTAGTAAATTCCCTAAGGGTCGTTTATTTAATTTGTCCGTACCTGAACACACCGCTATGCGCAGTTATGTGAAGGAGTCCCTGGAGAAGGGACATATTCGCCCATCGTCGTCACCATTGGGAGCAGGGTTCTTTTTTGTAGCCAAGAAGGATGGTTCGCTAAGACCGTGTATTGATTACCGCCTTCTTAATAAGATCACTGTTAAGTTTCAGTATCCCTTGCCATTGATTTCTGACTTGTTTGCTCGGATTAAGGGGGCTAGTTGGTTTACTAAGATTGATCTTCGTGGTGCGTATAATCTGGTGAGAATCAGGCAGGGAGATGAATGGAAAACGGCATTTAATACGCCCGAGGGTCATTTTGAGTATCTGGTGATGCCGTTCGGACTTGCCAATGCTCCATCTGTTTTTCAGTCTTTTATGCATGACATTTTCCGTGAGTATCTGGATAAATTCTTGATTGTTTACTTGGATGACATTTTGATCTTCTCAGATGATTGGGAGTCTCATGTGAAGCAAGTCAGAATGGTTTTCCAGGTACTGCGTGCTAATTCCTTGTTCGTGAAGGGATCAAAGTGTCTCTTCGGTGTGCAGAAAGTTTCATTTTTGGGGTTCATCTTTTCCCCTTCTACTATCGAGATGGATCCGGTTAAGGTTCAGGCCATCCAGGATTGGACTCAGCCGACATCTCTAAAAAGTTTGCAGAAATTCCTGGGCTTTGCTAATTTTTATCGTCGCTTCATCTGTAATTTTTCTAGCATTGCCAGACCATTGACCGATTTGACCAAGAAGGGTGCTGATTTGGTTAATTGGTCTTCTGCTGCCGTGGAAGCTTTTCAGGAGTTGAAGCGTCGTTTTTGCTGTGCCCCTGTGTTGTGTCAACCTGATGTTTCTCTTCCGTTCCAGGTCGAGGTTGATGCTTCTGAGATTGGTGCAGGGGCGGTTTTGTCACAGAGAGGTTCTGGTTGCTCAGTGTTCAAACCATGTGTTTTCTTTTCCAGGAAATTTTCTGCTGCTGAGCGTAATTATGATGTGGGCAACCGAGAGTTGCTGGCCATGAAGTGGGCATTCGAGGAGTGGCGTCATTGGCTTGAGGGTGCTAAGCATCGCGTGGTGGTTTTGACTGATCATAAGAACCTTACTTATCTTGAGTCTGCCAAGCGCTTGAATCCTAGACAGGCCCGTTGGTCGTTATTTTTTGCTCGTTTTGATTTTGTGATTTCATACCTTCCGGGCTCTAAAAATGTGAAGGCGGATGCTCTGTCTAGGAGTTTTGTGCCCGACTCTCCGGGGTTATCTGAGCCGGCGAGTATCCTCAAGGAAGGAGTCATTGTGTCTGCCATCTCCCCTGATTTGCGGAGAGTGTTGCAGAAATTTCAGGCTAATAAACCTGATCGTTGTCCGGCCGAGAAACTGTTCGTCCCTGATAGGTGGACTAGTAAAGTTATCTCTGAACTTCATTGTTCGGTGCTGGCCGGTCATCCAGGAATCTTTGGTACCAGGGAGTTGGTTGCTAGATCCTTCTGGTGGCCATCTCTGTCACGGGATGTGCGTGCTTTTGTGCAGTCCTGTGGGATTTGTGCTAGGGCTAAGCCCTGCTGTTCACGTGCCAGTGGGTTGCTTTTGCCCTTGCCGGTCCCGAAGAGGCCTTGGACACATATTTCGATGGATTTCATTTCTGACCTTCCCGTTTCTCAAAAGATGTCTGTCATTTGGGTGGTCTGTGATCGCTTTTCTAAAATGGTCCATCTGGTGCCCTTGGTTAAATTGCCTTCCTCCTCTGATTTGGTGCCTTTGTTCTTCCAGCATGTGGTTCGTTTACATGGCATTCCTGAGAATATTGTTTCTGACAGAGGTTCCCAGTTTGTCTCGAGGTTCTGGCGAGCCTTTTGTGGTAGGATGGGCATTGACCTATCTTTTTCCTCGGCCTTCCATCCTCAGACTAATGGCCAGACCGAACGAACCAATCAGACCTTGGAAACATATCTGAGATGTTTTGTTTCCGCTGACCAGGATGATTGGGTGTCATTTTTGCCGTTGGCTGAGTTCGCCCTTAATAATCGGGCCAGCTCGGCTACCTTGGTCTCTCCATTTTTCTGCAATTCTGGGTTCCATCCTCGTTTCTCTTCAGGACAGGTTGAGTCTTCGGACTGTCCTGGTGTGGATTATGTGGTGGACAGGTTGCAGCAGATCTGGACTCAGGTAGTGGACAATTTGACCTTGTCCCAGGAGAAGGCTCAGCTTTTCGCTAATCGCAGACGCCGTGTGGGACCCCGACTTCGTGTTGGGGATCTGGTTTGGTTATCTTCTCGTCATATACCTATGAAGGTTTCCTCTCCTAAATTTAAACCTCGTTTTATTGGTCCGTATAGGATTTCTGAGATTCTCAATCCGGTGTCTTTTCGTCTGACCCTCCCAGACTCCTTTTCCATACATAATGTATTCCATAGGTCGTTGTTGAGGAGATACGTGGCACCTATGGTTCCATCTGTGGAGCCTCCTGCCCCTGTTTTGGTGGAGGGGGAATTGGAGTATATTGTGGAGAAGATTTTGGATTCTCGTGTCTCTAGACGGAAACTCCAGTATCTGGTCAAATGGAAGGGTTATGCTCAGGAAGATAATTCCTGGGTTTTTGCCTCTGATGTCCATGCCCCAGATCTTGTTCGTGCCTTTCATGTGGCTCATCCTGGTCGGCCTGGGGGTTCTGGTGAGGGTTCGGTGACCCCTCCTCAAGGGGGGGGTACTGTTGTGAATTCTGTGGCTGAGTTCACTTCTGTGGTCACAAGTGGTATTGCAGTCTCTGGGCTTCCTCCCTCAGGTGTTTTGGTGAGCTCGTTGGCTGCCTTGCTATTTAGCTCCACCTGAGTCTGTCTTCCTTGCTCCTTGTCAATGTTCCAGTGTTGGATCTGAGCTACTGCATCTTTCCTTGGGCCTGCTGCTCTGCTAGATAAGTGCTTCTAGTTTGTTTTCTGTTTTTTTCTGTCCAGCTTGTTATTATCTTTTGCTGGAAGCTCTGAGAAGCAAAGGGGTGCACCGCCGTGCTGTTAGTTCGGCACGGTGGGTCTTTTTGCCCCTTTTGCGTGGTTTTCGTTTTAGGGTTTTTGGTAGACTGCATAGTTCTCTTTGCTATCCTCGCTCTGTCTAGAATATCGGGCCTCACTTTGCTGAATCTATTTAATTCCTACGTTTGTCTTTTCATCTTGCTAACAGTCATTATATGTGGGGGCTGCCTATTCCTTTGGGGTATTTCTCTGAGGTAAGTCAGGCTTGTATTTCTATCTTCAGGCTAGTCAGCTCCTCAGGCAGTGCCGAGTTGCATAGGTAGTTGATAGGCGCAATACACTGCTGCTTCCAGTTGTGTGAGGATAGTTCAGGTACTGCAGTCTACAGAGATTCCACGTCTCAGAGCTCGTCCTACTGTTTTGGGTTATTGCCAGATCTCTGTATGTGCGCTGATTACTGCACGCTGTGTTGCCTGATTGCCAGCCATAACATGTCTCTATCTCTGAGGCATGCTATCATGCTATGTAAACAAACTAGAAGTGTTATATCTCCCTCCAATGACTGTGGACAAAGATTGCATACCAGCATGTCCTTAATCTGATCCTAAAATTCCTGGCAGAACTGACTCCGAAGAGCGTGGTCATTCCAGGAGGTCTATCTTGCCCAGCATGTAAACTCAGAGTAGTAGTGCTCAGCTCTATGTCCTCCCTGAGCCAACTTAAGGATCTTGGACTCAACCAGAGTGACTTTGTTAGAGTCATCATAAAAGAGGTCAAGAGCCTAGAAAAGTACCTCAACAGAGGAGAATACAGTAGAATCATCAGGCAAAGAAAATGCCCAAACCTGTGGATATCCACGGAGGAAAGATACAATGCTCACTTATTGACTCTTGAACCCAGAGGAGACAAAGTATAGGTGAAAAATATAATTTTCACTAGGCAAAAAAGATTGAGAACTTACTTCTGTCTCCATCGAAGCACTCCTGCAACTTTAACTAGGGTTCAGCTGCGATGTTCCAAATGGCAGTGGAACTAGTGTTGAGCGATACCGTCCGATACTTGAAAGTATCGGTATCGGATAGTATCGGCCGATACCCGAAAAGTATCGGATATCACCGATACCGATACCCGATACCAATACAAGTCAATGGGACACCAAGTATTGGAAGGTATCCTGATGGTTCCCAGGGTCTGAAGGAGAGGAAACTCTCCTTCAGGCCCTGGGATCCATATTAATGTGTAAAATAAAGAATTAAAATAAAAAATATTGATATACTTACCTCTCCGGAGGCCCCTGGACATCACCGCTGGTAACCGGCAGCCTTCTTTGCTTAAAATGAGCGCGTTTAGGACCTTCCATGACGTCACGGCTTCTGATTGGTCGCGTGCCGCTCATGTGACCGCCACGCGACCAATCACAAGCCGCGACGTCATTCTCAGGTCCTAAATTCCTAGAATGAGGAGTTTAGGGCCTGAGAATGACGTCGCGGCTTGTGATTGGTCGCGTGGCGGTCACATGAGCGGCACGCGACCAATCAGAAGCCGTGACGTCATGGAGGACCCTAAACGCGCTCATTTTAAGCAAAGAAGGCTGCCGGTTACCAGCGGTGATGTCCAGGGGCCTCCGGAGAGGTAAGTATATCAATATTTTTTATTTTAATTCTTTATTTTACACATTAATATGGATCCGATACCGATTCCCGATACCACAAAAGTATCGGAACTCGGTATCGGAATTCCGATACTGCAAGTATCGGCCGATACCCGATACTTGCGGTATCGGAATGCTCAACACTAAGTGGAACATGCATGCTGTTGTTAATGCATGATATCCACAACGTTCAAGGATAAAGCTTGTTATTTTGTGACCAAGGCATTCACTGCATCAATGCTGATGCCAGAACATACTGTGTTCTGGCTGTAATGTTATGAATGTAACACACACTCACACACGGGTAACAGAAAAAAAGTGAGGACCCTAACCGCACAACTCAAAAACACCACCTTGGCTCCCTAAAAGGCCATCAAGGGGTTTCTTACACCTCCTAAGGAACCAGGGGGTAGGCTTCAACACAATGCCAACAAGAGGAGAGGAAAATATGCAGGAAGGTACTGTAACACCCCAGGTTCCTGGGTGTTACAGTGGCATTGCTTTTCTGACAGGGAGAGTGATGTCATGCTTGGAAGTGATGAAGGATTCCTTTTTATCAGGTGTCACAAGCATGCAACATATTCATAATCTAGGCCAGAAGGGTGAGCTCTGATCCAGTTTGTGGGTGGCTCCCGTATATACTGTATATTCTGGTCTGGAGGGGAAGTCAGAGAGTGAGAGCGAGACTGGAGCAGTCTGAGGCAGAGAGTCTGAGGGAGGGGCTGTGCAGCCAAGAGAGATGCTGTAGCTCCTGGAAAGAGAGAAATGAAAGCAGAACAGATTGTAGAGAGTGTGAAGGAGAAATGCAGCACAGACGAAGTGAAGAGCTGGGGTGAAGCTGCAACTGAGCTTCTTTCCACACTAAGCGCATGAAACTGGTAGCAGGGAGACCAAGGTTGTGCAGTACTCTACGTCTCACAGCAGAAACCGGCGGGACAGCAGATTGCAAGTTACCTGTCCACCATACACCTGAAGGCACAGTAACACATAGAGCCTGGGCCGTGATAGAGATCCTGTAAAAAGGCTCAAGTTAACTGTCATACATGTATTGTCCTACCTAAAGGAGACAGAGTGAACACGTGAGGACTTTGTGTGAGGCCTAAGGCAGCAAGGGACTACACCACAGCGCTAGAGGGAAGGCTTCCAACTCCATCTGGTAAGGGAGATTCCAGATTCGCTTCCAAGCCGGCTGGACCATACCAGCACCTGTGATCCGGTACCCTGGACCGTGGATGCCTGAACCCTACAGTAAAGAGGTAAAGAGACTGCAACCCTGTGTCCTCTGTTTCTTTCTACACCACCTACCATCTTTATCTACTACACCGGGAGCCCTGGGGACCCAGCTACACCTGTGGGAAGCTATACCATCCCTGCTGCCATAACATCACCCCAGTGGACCCCTTTAAGCAGCGTCAGTCATCCCTGACTGAATACCACAGGTGGCGTCACGAACACAAAGTTTATTCACATAACCCCTTTAAAGACCTTTCCCTTTTACATGGGTGCCCAGGGCCAGGGATCGGGTCGCTGCCGCCATGACACATCCCTTTAAGTACCAGACCCGGTACCGAGTACCCTACGGCCCTGGCAGGCGTTTCAACTTGGCGTCACGAACAGGATGGAGTGACCCATTGAAGTGGGTCTTGTGCACCTAAGAGACTGTGATTTGTTGAGAGACTATTGAATTACTATTTGCCGCCAAAACTGCCACCATTACAGCGCCACAAGGAGCAAAGGAGAAGAAAGGCATGCCGTCATGGGTGGAGACTAGCGTGAGCCATGAACGCCCCCTTCAAGTGCTATTATACTACAAGGATATGTCCATCGGCAAGGGAGGTCCGCCTCCTGATCTGTTATGGCGGGAACCAGAGGAATAAGAAGCCCCGCCCACTGAGAACAGAGCAGGAACAGCGCGTGTGTGCAGCTGTGCACCCGGAGGAAAAGACGGCGACCGGTGGCCACTCGGAGGGTGGAGGAGCAGCCGAGGACTGTCCTGGACGATGGGAAGAGGCCCAGGGCCTACCACCGCTTGAGGATCCAGAACTCCTGAGAGCACAAGTAGAGGAGCTGAGCCGCCAGCTCCTGAGCACAGAACTGACCACAGTGGAGAAATGGAAGGCAGCCCTGTGCAGAAAGACCGCGCTGGAGGAGCCACGGCCTGTACTGTGGTCAGCGTCCACAGCCTCAGCAGCAGAGCGGACCGGCACCGGAGGGACCACATCTGAAGCAAGTATTGAGAACGACCCGGCCCCGGTGACGACCCCATTCCAGCGACTGCTCCTGCCCCTGCTGCTGACTGGGCTCCAGTGACTGACCTTACCACAGCCACCGACTGTGCAACTCTGCCGACCGAGGAGACAATGGTGGGCCCACTCCCAGCACCATCAGCCCCCTGACCTGGTTGGGGCCCTTACAACATTGCCTGGGACCGGGTATCCGGTATGGAGGGTCACATGAGAGCTCCGCTGAAACCCATAGGCACACCACTGGAGGTGAGCGCAGAAGGAGTTGTGTTTCAGTGGAACAATCTGTGGACAGACCTGATCGGGTTCCCTGGGGAGGCCCAACCAGAGGGGTCCCATATAGAAGTCCTCAGCTGGGAGGAGTATGGTCAGCGTCTAGAGATAACATTGGATTCCAGGATGAGAGGAGGAAGCATTCAGATGCTACCGTGGAAGCAGCAAGATTGAATATGAAAAGTGATATGACTGTGAATAGTTAAGAGTTAAAAGTTAACCTGGCAAGGTTTCTGCTTTAAGAGTTTGTTTATTTGAAAAGACACTGAGGCCATGGACAGTGAATGGTCCACAAACTTTCTTTGTAAATAGTTGGCACCTCTTTAGGTGCTTTCTATTGGTTTTACATGCGACCAAATTAGATATCGTTCATTACTTGCACTGAAGAAACTGTCTATTAATGCTTGCCTTGAAGAGTTGTTTTGTCTTAAAGTGACCGGAAGAAAAACCATCAGGCGTGGCTGAAGACGAGGTCTGAATATTACGCCTTGTAACTCACCCAATCCCTACATTGGAGGTTTATGACGGGCCCACCGCATCATTTCTGCTGTTATGATGTTGAATGACTTGAATATTATTTGCACTTTTAAATGCACTACCTCAGTATAGAGAATGTTGACCTTATTGCATTGCATTAAAATGATAGTGTTTGATATTGCTAAAAGAGTTAGAATAGTAGTTTAAATTTCAGATAGTTAAAATATGCATCGATAATATTGATTGTTATAGAAAGAGTTTTAAACATGATGTTTTGCACTTTAGAGTAAAAAGTGTTAGTAAAGATAGTATACCCTTAAAGGGTAATCACCATTTCATAGTTAAGGTTTAATATTTAGCGTCATAAGAAAGTTCTGCAACGTTTAAGCCTAATTACCTCCCATAAAGGGAAGCTAAAGTTTTCATAACCAGTTGAAATGCATTTCCCAAAAATGTTTTGTATGTCTTTATCTAACCTGTACTATTTTTATTTTCCCTGTCCGGGAGTACTGGATTTAACGGGGGGGAGTGTAAAGCCTGGTTGTCACCGTGGCATTGCTTTTCTCACAGGGAGAGTGATGTCACGCTTGGACGCGATGAAGGATTCCTTTTTATCAGGTATCACAAGCATGCAACATGTTCATACTCCAGGCCATAAGTGGGAGCTCTGATCCAGTTTGTGGGTGGCTCCCCTATATATATTCTGGTCTGGAGGGGAAGTCAGTGAGTGAGAGCAAGACAAAAGACTGGAGCAGTCTGAGACAGAGAGTCTGAGAGAGGGGCCGTGCAGCCACAAGAGATGCTGCAGCTCCTGGAAAGAGAGAAAGGAAAGCAGAACAGATTGTAGAGATCGTGAAGGAGAAAAGAAATACAGGTGAAGTGAAGAGCTGGGGAGAAGCTACGACTGAGCTTCCTTCCACGCTAAGCGCATGAAACTGGTAGCAGGAAGACCAAGGTTATGCAGTACTCTACATCTCACAGCAGAAACCGGCGGGACAGCAGATTGCAAGTTACCTGTCCACCATACACGTGAAGACACAGTAACACATAGAGCCCAGGTCATGATAGAGATCCTGTAAAAAGGCTCGAGTCACCTGTTATACGGGTATTGTCCTACCTAAATGGGGACAGAGTGAACACGTGAGGACTTTGTGTAAGGCCTGAGGCAGCAAGGAACTACACCACAGCACTAGAGGGAAGGCTTCCAACTCCACCTGGTAAGGGGGATTCCAGATTCGCTTCCAAGCCGACTGGACCATACCAGCACCTGTGATCTGGTACCCTGGACCGTGGATGCCTGAACCCTACAGTAAAGAGATAAAGAGACTGCAACCCTGTGTCCTCTGCTTCTTTGTACAGCACCTACCATCTTTATTTACTACATCGGGAGCCCTTAGGACCCAGCTTCACCTGTGGGAAGCCATACCATCCCTGCTGCCATAACATCACCCCAGTGGATCCCTTTAAGCAGCGTCTGTCATCCCTGACCGAATACCACAGGTGGCGTCACGAACACAAACTTTATTCACATAACCCTTTTAAAGACCTTTCCCTTTTACATGGGCGCCCAGGGCCAGGGACTGGGTCGCCGCCGCCATGACACATCCCTTTAAGTACCGGACCTGATACCGAGTAGCCCACAGCCCTGGCAGGCGTTCCAGTACGAGAACTCAGGGTGAGAAAATTAAAACACATTCATATAAGGTACAGAGAGAAAGCTAAGCGAAACCAACAATGAAAGGAACAAGAATAACCTCCCAGAAACCTAAAGATGTGAAAGGAAGAGAAAATTGGAATTAAAACAAACTGGCTTGCGTTAGTTACCAAGGAAGACTAGAAAAATATTTAGAATTGAGAGTCCTCAGTGGTACTGGCTAACATGGTACCAAGATATATATCTTTCCTGTAGCAAAGAAGACTAAGCATTAATGCAAGAGCCTGTGATCTGTGAGTTTTTTATGACACCATTCAGAATATGATAGTGCCGAGAGGACTGAGTTTCACTTGTGTTCTGCGGACTTTTTGCTGCACTGGAAATGTACCTTTTTGCTTCCCTTGAACAGCTGAGGCAATCCAGCTGGTTGTCTACTGCCACAGCCCATACTCTGAGTTGCAGAGTTAAGGATCAGCGAAATTGAGCGTTCAGATAAGTTAGGTGGGGTATTAGTGTCATATTCTACTGCAGTTTGCGATTCTTGACATCCTACGCTGACAACTTTCGTTGACGAATTGTTTGTGCAGATCATCACCTGTTTTTGGATGTTTGTTCTCAATCACACAATTCTTTATATTTCTTTGGCATTGTTAGATAATTCAACCCCTTAAGGTTGCTAGTTTTTTAAATCCTCGCCCTGACTAGTCTAGCACTGATGACCTTCAGTAGGCCAGTGGTGACTGGTCAGCACCTCACAACCAAATCACGGGGCTGATAGGTGCCCTAATGCCACTATCAGAGATTCACAATGGAATATAAATGCAATGATAACCGCAATGATTAGAGCTACCTACAGTTACTTCTGTTAGACGCAGGTGTATAACACAGCCATCACCCACTGTGTATGCAGCGGGACCATCTCCTGAGCCTGCTCCAGACACAGAACGTACTAGTATATGCTGTGTCGGGAAGAAGTTAAATTCCAGAAATGCAAAATCTGTAACATATGTCACCCATCAATCCTGTGCTACTCGGCTATGTTCATAGGTATCAGATGTGGTATTGATTTTGGCTTGGGTTTCACTATTAAATGTTCATGAACCACAAGAACAATTCGCATCCAATGCATATGATTGAGGAGAGACGCATGCAGCTGGTTCATGTGAATAGTGCACAACAAAGACATGACGTGTTTTACATTGGTAATCCTTGTGTAGATACTTTACACCAAGTACCAAGCAGTACTCCGATAATACTGGAGACGTTTTATGTGGCAGAGGAGCCCTTTAGACCCCTGAGGTAACTGCCACCCTAGTATCCCCTATACCTACACCCCTACATCTTTGGTCTCACCAAAACTGAGGATAAAGCGGATAGGACCTATTAATACATGCCAACGGTCCAGCTGCACGATTCTAAGTGACACCACTGGATCTCCGCAGCACCTGTTGCTAGGCAACCACCTGAATTTAGTCTTGCACCTCATACTGAGCACAGCACTTGCAAAAATAACTGATTACAAAGCACGCCTTAATAATAATTATAATAGGAAGCTCGACGTTATTTTACTGAAATTTCTCTGCAACCCCCATTTAGATGAGCACTGGCAGCAGTTTTACATTTTGATGAGATGTTGATGTAATGAGATCAATAAACTTGAGTGAAGCCAAATCAAAGGTTTAGCTTTTCGTACTATCTCTATACTGATGACATTACAATGATATACTTCTCATGACATCACCCTCCAAATTACCACAAAACACCAGCGATTGTCCGTCCTCTGTCTCTAAAATCATGTGCTCCCGCTATCTCTTAATAAGTGACCCCCCTGACCCAGTTCATCATTTGTCATAGATTGAAGTCATGTTGTTTTGCCTTGTGGTGTTTGTTGCTGTTTTTGCACCGTTTTCTTCAAAATGGCTCATTTGGTTCATGAATTTTGTGCAAAGTATAATGGTCTTTAACCCATTTTCACCTGTGACATTTTAGAAGAAAAAGTCGCCCATTTGGCTACATGGCTTAAAATTTGCTCTGATATATTTGGTGTATGTGAAATCACTGAGTGGGTATCGGAGTACATTTGTGAAAAATTTGAATATTTTTTTAAAACGACAATTCAAGAAGCCACTTGAAAACATCTGCAAATCCCAAACTTTTTCAACATTGACAAATTTAAAAAAAACAAACAACAAAAAAAGGTCAATACATATAAAATAGACTTTAAAAGGCACAAATTTAAAGAATAATTAGGCGCAAAAGAAAATCAGGCAAAAAACACCAAAAAACAAGCAAAAAAAAGGGGGCAAATGGTTGGTTTGGTGCTTTATCTAAGTGAATTTCATGATGTACATACATCTCATAGCGCTTTAAAGGGAACCTTTCATATATAAAAAAAACATTATTAGACTGCAAATGTGGGGTAAATCTTCAGATTAATAGTGTTCTTAAGCCGTATGACCAATGCACTGAAAGCCTGGCATAGAGGCACGGCCTGCTCAGTTTTAGTCACCACTCAGTACATAGGGAACGGCAGCTGTAACCACATACCGGCACTGACTGACAGCGAGCTCACTAATTCATCAATACAGAGACGGCTGTCAGTTAATGTTGGGCTGTGGTTACAGCCATCACTCCCTATGTACTGAGCGTGATTGAAGCCATACAGGCTGCATTTACCAGAACTGACAGCCGGAGGCTGCTGGAAGAAATAAAGTTAATTTCCTCCCAGCAACCAGGCATTCAGTGTACTGGCCATGCAACTTTAGAATGCTTTGAACCTGCAGGTTAGTAGCATTTTTAGATATGACAAGCTCCCTTTAAATGGTTATTACCATCTTTACGGACGGATATTGTCAAATATCAAGCACTTTTGCAACTTACTGCTCATTAAATTTGTGACCACTCTTGAGATATTAACACTTTTTTTTACTTACAGCTCATTGCCTAGGAGACCGACCACCACCGCTGTCTAGATCGTAAGTATTTCTCTAAAGCTTGCTGACAATAGGAGATCACATCACTCTCCTGCAATCCAGGCCAGCTTCAAAACAGTGCTTCCAGAATCAATAGTAAAAACACGTAAGCAGTGTCAATGTCTCTGTTTCCTCATAGACCGTAAGCTTGCGAGCAGAGCCCTCCCTCTTTCTTTAACTGTTATTATTATTATTTATTTATATAGCACCATTGATTCCATGGTGCTGTACATGAGAAGGGGTTACATTCAAATTACAGATATCACTTACAGTAAGCAAACTAACAATGACAGACTGATACAGAGGGGCGAGGACCCTGCCTTTGCGGGCTTACATTCTACAGGATTATGGGGAAGGAGACCGTAGGTCGAGGGTTACAGGAGCTCCGGTGTTGGTGAGGCGGTATCTCCGGTAGTGGTGAGGAGGCAGCAGGGTCAGTGTAGGCTGTAGGCTTTGCTGAAGAGGTGGGTTTTCAGGTTCTGTCTGAAGGATCCGAATGTGGTTGATAGTCAGACATGTTGGGGCAAAGAATTCCAGAGGATGGGGGATATTTGGGAGAAGTCTTGGAGGCAGTTGGGTGAGGAGCGAATAAGTGTGGAGGAGAGAAGGAGGTCTTGGGAGGACCGGAGATTACGTGAGGGAAGAGATCACAGGTTATGGATGGCTTTGTAGGTCAGTATTAGTAATCTGAACTGGATACGCTGAGGGAATGGGAGCCAGTGAAGAGATATGCAGAGGGGGGAAGCGGAGGAGTAGCGAGGAGAGAGATGAATTATTCAGCACTAGAGTTAAAGATGGACTGGAGAGGGCGAGAGTGTTAGCAGGGAGGCCACAGAAAAAGATGTTGCAGTAGTCGAGGCAGGACATGATGAGGGCATGCACAAGCATTTTAGTAGATTGAGGGTTGAGGAAAGGACGGATTCTGGAGATATTTTTGAGCTGGAGGCGACAGGAGGTGGAAAAAGCTTGGATGTGCGGTTGAAGGACAGAGCAGGGTTACTCCGAGGCAGTGGACTTCCGGTATGGGGGAAAGCGTGATGTCGTTAATTGCGATAGATAGGTCAGGTAAGGAAGATCTATGAGATGGAGGAAAGACAATGAGTTCAGATTTCTCCACATTGAGTTTGAGGAAGCAGGAGGAGAAGGAGGATTTGGCTGATAGACAATCCGGGATTCTGGACAGCAGAGCAGTGACGTCTGGACCAGAGAGGTAGATCTGAGTGCCGTCCTCATACAGGTGGTACTGGAATCCATGGGACTTTGTGAGTTGTCCCAGTTCAAGTGTATAGATTGAGAAGAGTAAGGGTCCTAGAACAGAGCCTTGGGGGACTCCAACAGAGAGTGGGTGGGATGAGGAGGTAGTGTGGGAGTGGGAGACGCTGAATGTGCGGTTGGAAAGGTATGAGGAGATCCAGGATAGGGTGAGGTCTGTTAAACTATGTATTACCTTGCATTATCTTTATTGCCTGTCCATGTCATCACCTAATTGTGAAGTCCTGAGAAATGTGTTGGCACTAAATAAAAACAATATTATTATCATGTTCTGCTATTTTGCAGCGGTGGTCAGTCTCCAAGGCAACAAGCCGCAAACAAAAGAGAAAATAAGTGTTACTATCTCAAGAACGGCTGAAATTTTAATAAGCAGTAAATTGCTAAATTGTTTGTATTCACAAGCACTATCCAACAATAGCCATTTATAAAGCTGGGAATAACCATTATCACTCTCATGCAAAAGCTTTGGGCCATGGTGCACCACTCTACATCTCCTTCTTCAACTATCTCTCACCTTATCCCTGCTTTACATTAATAATAAAAATAATAATTTTATTTCTATAGCACCGACACATTCCGCACACAGATCCCACAGATACCAAGAGGAATGAGGGTCCTGCCCACAAGCTTACAATCTATGAGGAAAAAGGGGTGACACGAAAAGTGGATGGTAACAATTGCTTTCATTGTTCTGACCAGCCATAATGTAAGAAATCGGGTGCTCATTATGCTAATGATCTAATACTAACACCCTCCATAATTAGGACCTTCCACTTCCATCTCTAAGACTTTTCTCATGCTGCACCTGTTCTCTGGAATGCAATACCCAATACAACCAGGTGAATTCCCAACGTCCAAAGTTATAACCATACCCTAAAAACACATGTTTTTAAGCAGACAATCACGTCTCCTTTTACCCTTCTCACTACATTCCTCAGAACCCTGTTCATACGAGTATCTCCCACACTCCATGCACAGAGTGGCTCTTCATATTTACACATACACAAATACTGGTTGGTGACCGACTCATGCAGCTTCCTTCACATCAATACCTTTATTTACTATGAAAAATGGCTAGACCAAGCACTTTTATCTCTTGTATCACTTCTGTTTCTTTATGGATTGTAAGCTCTTGTGCGCAGGGCCCTTGCTCCTCTGGTTGAATTGCTGAATAATGTGCGACTCTGTAATGTTTGATATTATCTGTACATCTATTCTCTGAATTGTAAAGTGCCATGTAAATGTAACACCTGCAGTGAGACCTATGTGTACAGAGACTACTGCTGCTGCTGGGATTACACAGACATTCACAGCAGCAGACATTAGCGATGCTGCAGGGGCACTATAACTCCTCTCTGCATCATGGGGTAGAAGGAGCAGCAGAGGAAGGGACTGATTGGCTGAGCAGGTTGGAGAAGAAAGATGGAGCTAGAAGACAGAGAGATGTGTGCAATCCTCTATGTCAGACATGTGAGAGTCTGATCCTGGAGAGTATGGAACAGAGGCTTAGAGTGGCATTAGTCTTGCAGCCCAGTGTGTGAGGGCAGAAGATATTCCTGCAGTCGAATCGCATTTGCAGGCCAGCCAAGTTACCAGGAGATGTCTATCGCCTCCTGGCTTAACTAAGGAAACAAGTTTACAGTCCATCACTTGTGTCTCTGGCATCCTGACCCTGGTAGAAGAAGACTCTCCTGCATCCCACTACAGTTCCCAACAAAATTCGGGAGGAGGTACTGCGCCATATTGAGGTGAGGACCACCAGACACCTTGCCTACGGAGGTGGCTTAAAGGGGTGTAACAGTAGAGGCACTGCTGAGATAGATCAAGACAGGTACCACTATTATGGAGGCTTTATCTAAAATGTCCACATGGTGTGACCACCATGAGCATAACAGAGGATTACACAGTTTTGCAGTATGTGGTGATGTGGTGAGTTCACTAATGCATCTGATAAAGACGTACTACAGACTGTGAACTGACTCCAAGAAGTAGTTCATCCCACAGTGGTTGACAGACGGAGTGATGAAGGGAATCAATTATCAGTATCACTGACCACTACTGAAAGGACTCTGGAGAAGGAGTAGTTCTCATCAGTCATAGCTGTGCCATTAAAACATGGGCAACAATGGAATATCAAATGGTGTGACAGGCCTGCTGCAGAGACGTCATCTCCAGAATCAAGCACAGAACCTGAGAGAAATAGTAAATGTCCACCTCCCACCCCTGCTTGCAACAAGCCTGAGGAAATTGCTCTATTAGTGATGTGGCTGTGGCAGTACTGGAGAAGTTAGTTACTGGGTTTGCACAGATGCGGCCTGAAGAGGCCTACCATCGTCTGAGAACTTTTTTGGATGCCACTCTCATCCTAAAAGAATGACAGTCAACCAATGTTGTGAAGAAACAGAATTGTGGAGAGCCTCAAAGGTCTTGCTATGGAAGTGGTAGAAACTGCTTGGCAAAGCCAGCCACAGGCATTCTTATCAAGACTAAATGTTTGCCCTAGAAGAAGGTTTCAGATCCACAGAGGATGCCATAGACCTCCTATATAAACTGCACTACCTACCAGAACTCTGATGAGAAAATGTCAGATTATCTTTGTTGACTGTTCAAGTTTTTGCACAGAATAATATCCAAGGGTGGACTTAACCCTGGACAAGTTGGACAGTGTCGCCTGGAGTAAAGGTACCGTCACATTAAGCGACGCTGCAGCGATCTAGACAACGATCCTGATCGCTGCAGCGTCACTGTGTGGTCGCTGGAGAGCTGTCACACAGACAGCTCTCCAGCGACCAACGATACCGAAGTCCCCTGGTAACCAGGGTAAACATCGGGTTACTAAGCACAGTAACCGGATGTTTACCCTGGTTACCAGCGTAAACATAAAAAAAACAAACACTACATACTTACATTCCGGTGTCTGTCCCTTCCGGCGCTCTGCTTCCCTGCACTAAGCGCCGGCCGGAAAGCAGAGCACAGCGGTGACATCACCGCTGTGCTTTCCGGCCGCTGCTCTTACACAGTGCAGAGAAGCACAGCGCCGGGTGACAGACACCGGAATGTAAGTATGTAGTGTTTGTTTGTTTTTCACAATTACACAGGTAACCAGGGTAAACATCGGGTTACTAAGCGCGGCCCTGCGCTTAGTAACCCGATGTTTACCCTGGTTACCAGTGAAGACATCGCTGAATCGGCGTCACACATGCCGATTCAGCGATGTCTGCGGGAGTCCAGCGACAAAATAAAGTTCTGGACTTTCTGCGCCGACCAAAGATGGCACAGCAGGATCCTGATCGCTGCTGCGTGTCAAACACAATGATATCGCTATCCAGGACGCTGCAACGTCACGGATCGCTAGCGATATCGTTCAGTGTGAAGGTACCTTAAGTGCTAAAGGGAGCTCTGACCCCCAATCCCATTGATGAATAAGATGCTGTGATAAAGAGCAGATACCATCTTGCTTCCTTTAGTTGCTTGATGAGGTGTGATAAGAGGAAGCTATTCGAGCAGCCAGACAATCAAGCGAGTGGTAGCTTTTGCCTTAAATCTGAAGCTTAAGAAGAACAGCTCTTGAAGTTCATTGAGAAGCAAAGAGAGGCGTTTTAAAGGGGTGTTACATAAATGAAGATTAGTATTACGGTATCTAGTTTTAGGGTAGGGTCAGATGATCCTGAGAAAAACTGTCCAACTATTCTGATAAGACTTTTTATCTGAGTTTGATCAGAATGCCATCTCTTTTTGTTTGACGTTGAGTGTGAAGAAAACGTTTCTCCACTTTCTCCATTCTGTCAGTCCATGAAAATCAAACCACACTCAGATGTGAACCGAGTGCAGTCTAATTTTTTTTCATGGACCATAGACTTGCATTGCCGCTTTTGATCTAACACTTGAATCAAAATCAGACATGTCTCCAAACTTTTCCGCAGACCAGTCGGTTTGAGGAATAAATTGGACATGTACACTGCCCCATAGAATATCATAGTCACGTGTGCTATCTAAGAAAACCACAAATGGCACTCATACGAGAAATTCAGTCATGTGCATGAGCCCTTATAGTATAACTTCCAGTTTTAAAAATTCTGACATTCCATAAAGATGTAGGAAGTTCTTAAAAACACCTTGATGCCCATAATGAACAAGTGATTTCCACCAATTCCCACTAATGGTTTTTTAGAGTTGAAGATTGTACATACATTATATTGTATAACTGAAAACCAAACTCCTAAAAACATATAGATGATAACCAAAACACATAGATGCAACATACAAAAATATTGAAAACTATCAATTGGGTTAAAGGGGGTGTAATTAGGGACTGGATTCACCTTGCACAATTCCCTTCCCTAACTGTGGAGGATGGCACCCTAATAATTATATATGGTGCACTCGCTCAATGAGGAATGTCCCTACTTGACCCTTCCTATAAATAAAACTAGTCTACAGGCCAGACAGAACATCCCAAGTGTTTAAGGAGTTCACACAGGGACTAGAGGACCCAAGTAGGATCCCTAGAGCAAAATCTTAAATTAATGGACACACCAAAATATGTATAAACCAATTACCTATCTACTAGGTGGGTACTCGAGCGACCATTTGCTGTCAGTAGAGTTGAGCGACCTTGACCTTTTTAGAGTCGAGCCGGGTTTCGCGAAACCCGACTATCTCAAAAGTTGGGTCGAGTGAAATCGGCCGATTATGACGTAAAGTCGGGATCGACCGAAACACGAAACCCAATGCAAGTCAATGGGGCAGCATAGTCGGCAGTGAGTGGGGGCCAGGAAAACACCTAGAGTGCCCATTTTAATGTCAAAACCATCCATTCTTCTTAATGAAGCTTGTCAAGCATAATTTACCTTATAATAATTGGAAGGCATTTGAAATTGGGGGTCATTTGGCTAAAGTTGTGGTGGGTAGGGCTGGTTCAAGTAATTAGTGGGCCCAGGAAATCTGGACCACGTCACGGCAGTGGAGCAGGGAGAGGTAAGTATTTCAACTTTGCAAGTGCTGTGAACCTGAGCAAGCAGGGGGGGCCCACTCGTTGGCATTGGCACTGGCACAGGGCCCCTCAAAGTACAGCGGTGTGTTTGCACGGCGGGGGCGCCTCCCACCGGCAGCAACACTTTTGCGTACTATGAGAGGCCCTGTGCCAGTGATGTCGCCAACTAGTATTCCTCCCCCCCACCTGATGAAGGAACCTGCACTTTCATCTGCACCTTCCTCTTTGTCCCCGTGTAAGGTGGTATGGTATGCGGGAAGAGCAACCTGACTTTCAGCAGGGTCACAATGTTGTTGTGTAGCGTGCACGGGGAATCTTGCGTTATGGGTCAATGTACCAGCAGACTCATCTATCACTGGCTGGGCAATGGGCAGGATGAGGAGGAAACACAGATATAGGCCCAAAGAATAAAGTTGGCTAAATGCAGTTCAAAATTGGTAACACAGGAATAACCAGGGGGCATTGCAGTGGAGGACAACTGGAATGAGAGGCTGACACAGAGAGTAGGCCCAAATCAGTAAGTAGTCGAAATGCAGTTCAAAATTGGCAACCGTAGTAAACAGGCGGCACAGCTTTGTTCAGTGGAGGAGAACAGCAAGGAGTGGCAGACACCGATAGTAGGCCCCAACCCAACTAGTAGGCAAAATGCAGTCTAACATTAACAACTACTTAACGAGCGCCTGAAAACGGACTTTCAGGACAGGAAACCAGGAGAACAGCAAGGAGTGGCAGACACCGATAGTAGGCCCCAAACCAACTAGTACGCCAAATGCAGTTGTTCCGTTTAACCACAATTTAATGAGAGCCTGAAGATAGAAGTTCAGGAAAGGCAACCTAGAGAACACCTTGGAGTGGAACACACCATCTCTCTACACCCCATACCCAATTTGTAGGCCTAATGCAGTGTAGTTTCCAAGAACTACTAAACGAGAGCCGGAAGATCGAAGCTCAGGAAAGGCAACCTGGAGAACACCTTGGAGTGGAACACACCATCTCTCTACACCCCATACCCAATTTGTAGGCCTAATGCAGTGTAGTTTCCAACAACTACTAAACGAGAGCATGAAGATCGAAGCATTGGCGAGGAAACCTGGGGAACACCTTGGAGTGGAACACACCATCTCTCTACACCCCATACCCAATTTGTAGGCCTAATGCAGTGTAGTTTCCAAGAACTACTAAACGAGAGCCGGAATGTTATGTTTGCTAATGACAGGTGGTATGAAGGCAATCCAGAAACACAGTGTGCTTAGCGATCAGAGCGCACACAGTGATCTGACAAATACCCAAAAATACAAGAACGAGCTCTGAGACGTGGAAACTCTGTAGACTGCACACCTGATCCTATCCTAAACACAACTAAAAGCGGCTGTGGATTGCGCCTAACAACTACCTAGGCAACTCGGCACAGCCTAAGAAACTAGCTAGCCTGAAGATAGAAAAATAGGCCTGACTTGCCCCAGAGAAATTCCCCAAAGGAAAAGGCAGCCCCCCACATATAATGACTGTGAGTAAGATGAAAAGACAAAACGTAGGGATGAAATAGATTCAGCAAAGTGGGGCCCGATATTCTAGGACAGAGCGAGGACAGTAAAGCGAACTTTGCAGTCTACAAAAAACCCTAAAGCAAAACCACGCAAAGGGGGCAAAAAAAAAACGACCGTGCCGAACTAACGGCACGGCGGTACACCCTTTGCGTCTCAGAGCTTCCAGCAAAACAAAAGACAAGCTGGACAGAAAAAAAAGCAACAAAAAAGCAAAAAGCACTTAGCTATACAGAGCAGCAGGTCACAGGAACAATCAGGAGAAGCTCAGATCCAACACTGAAACATTGACAAGGAGCAAGGATAGCAGCATCAGGCGGAGTTAAGTAATGAAGCAGTTAACGAGCTCACCAGAACACCTGAGGGAGGAGGCTCAGAAGCTGCAGTACCACTTGTGACCACAGGAGTGAGTTCAGCCACAGAATTCACAACACCGGAAGATCGAAGCTCAGGAAAGGCAACCTGGAAAACACCTTGGAGTGGAACACACCATCTCTCTACACCCCATACCCAATTTGTAGGCCTAATGCAGCGTAGTTTCCAACAACTACTAAATGAGAGCATGATGATCGAAGCATTGGCGAGGAAACCTGGGGAACACCTTGGAGTGGAACACACCATCTCTCTACAGTGGAACACACCATCTCTCTACACCCCATACCCAATTTGTAGGCCTAATGCAGCGTAGTTTCCAACAACTACTAAACGAGAGCCGGAAGATCGAAGCTCAGGAAAGGCAACCTGGGGAACACCTTGGAGTGGAACACACCATCTCTCTACACCCCATACCCAATTTGTAGGCCCAATGCAGCGTAGTTTCCAACAACTACTAAACGAGAGCCGGAAGATCGAAGCTCAGGAAAGGCAACCTGGGGAACACCTTGGAGTGTAACAAACCCTCTCTCTACACCACGGAAGGGCTGATTCTTAGGAAGGAAGGCTGTCGGAAAGAAGCAGGGCGCGTCCGAGGGTGATTATATTCTTATTAGGTATATACTCACCCTCGGACGCGCCCTGCTTCTTTATTTGTAATGAATGTTTATTTGCAATGTGGTTTTGACTTACTCTATTTTTTTGGTAAATAATGATTTTATTATTTTCATTGTTTTGCATCTTCTTGGCAATAATATAAAGAAGACGCGACAGGACAACACTCGGTGGATGCCATATCTGTGTTTAAAATTGAAAAAACCTTTCAGTTAACTACTTGCAGGAGAAAGTTATTGTAGCTGGTGGCCATTTTTAGTACTGTACCAGATTTTTGTTGTATGTGTTTATTTTTAATGTTAAAATGTCTGCATTTGATATCTCTCCAGTATTTTCTTTTTATAAGCAAAATACTTATTTTTATATTTTCTGATGTTGGTTCCAGGGGTACACGGGCAGCAGTGGTGTGGTCAGTGGAGGCCTAGTGGAAGGAGTGACCGCAGACAGGCATCGAAGGCCTAAAATAATAACACATGGCTGTAGGCAATTTTAAATTGGTTCCAGGGGTACACGGGCAGCAGTGGTGTGGTCAGTGGAGGCCTAGTGGAAGGAGTGACCGCAGACAGGCATCGAAGGCCTAAAATAATAACACATGGCTGTAGGCAATTCTAAATTGGTTACAGGGGTACACGGGCAGCAGTGGTGTGGTCAGTGGAGGCCTAGTGGAAGGAGTGACCGCAGACAGGCATCGAAGGCCTAAAATAATAACACATGGCTGTAGGCAATTTTAAATTGGTTCCAGGGGTACACGGGCAGCAGTGGTGTGGTCAGTGGAGGCCTAGTGGAAGGAGTCACCGCAGACAGGCATCGAATGCCTAAAATAATAACACATGGCTGTAGGCAATTTTAAATTGGTTCCAGGGGTACACGTGCAGCAGTGCCCTGGTCAGTGTAGTAGTAGTTGAAAGAATGGACCGCAGACAGGCATCGAAGGCCTAAAATAAAAAAATTGGGCTGGCTGTAGGCAATTTTAAATTGGTTCCAGGGGTACACGGGCAGCAGTGGTGTGGTCAGTGGAGGCCTAGTGGAAGGAGTGACCGCAGACAGGCATCGAAGGCCTAAAATAATAACACATGGCTGTAGGCAATTTTAAATTGGTTCCAGGGGTACACGGGCAGCAGTGGTGTGGTCAGTGGAGGCCTAGTGGAAGGAGTGACCACAGACAGGCATCGAAGGCCTAAAATAATAACACATGGCTGTAGGCAATTTTAAATTGGTTCCAGGGGTACACGGGCAGCAGTGCCCTGGTCAGTGTAGTAGTAGTTGAAAGAATGGACCGCAGACAGGCATCGAAGGCCTAAAATAAAAAAATTGGGCTGGCTGTAGGCAATTTTAAATTGGTTCCAGGGGTACACGGGCAGCAGTGGTGTGGTCAGTGGAGGCCTAGTGGAAGGAGTGACCGCAGACAGGCATCGAAGGCCTAAAATAATAACACATGGCTGTAGGCAATTTTAAATTGGTTCCAGGGGTACACGGGCAGCAGTGCCCTGGTCAGTGTAGTAGTAGTTGAAAGAATGAACCGCAGACAGGCATCGAAGGCCTAAAATAAAAAAATTGGGCTGGCTGTAGGCAATTTTAAATTGGTTCCAGGGGTACACGGGCAGCAGTGGTGTGGTCAGTGGAGGCCTAGTGGAAGGAGTGACCGCAGACAGGCATCGAAGGCCTAAAATAATAACACATGGCTGTAGGCAATTTTAAATTGGTTCCAGGGGTACACGGGCAGCAGTGCCCTGGTCAGTGTAGTAGTAGTTGAAAGAATGGACCGCAGACAGGCATCGAAGGCCTAAAATAAAAAAATTGGGCTGGCTGTAGGCAATTTTAAATTGGTTCCAGGGGTACACGGGCAGCAGTGGTGTGGTCAGTGGAGGCCTAGTGGAAGGAGTGACCGCAGACAGGCATCGAAGGCCTAAAATAATAACACATGGCTGTAGGTAATGTTAAATTGGTTCCAGGGGTACACGGGCAGCAGTGCTCTGGTCAGTGTAGTAGTAGTTGAAAGAATGGACCGCAGACAGGCATCGAAGGCCTAAAATAAAAAAATTGGGCTGGCTGTAGGCAATTTTAAATTGGTTCCAGGGGTACACGGGCAGCAGTGGTGTGGTCAGTGGAGCCCTAGTGGAAGGAGTAACCGCAGACAGGCATCGAAGGCCTAAAATAATAACACATGGCTGTAGGCAATTTTAAATTGGTTCCAGGGGTACACGGGCAGCAGTGGTGTGGTCAGTGGAGGCCTAGTGGAAGGAATCACCGCAGACAGGCATCGAAGGCCTAAAATAATAACACATGGCTGTAGGCAATTTTAAATTGGTTCCGGGGTACACGGGCAGCAGTGCCCTGGTCAGTGTAGTAGTAGTTGAAAGAATGGACCGCGGACAGGCATCGAAGGCCTAAAATAAAAAAATTGGGCTGGCTGTAGGCAATTTTAAATTGGTTCCAGGGGTACACGGGCAGCAGTGGTGTGGTCAGTGGAGGCCTAGTGGAAGGAGTGACCGCAGACAGGCATCGAAGGCCTAAAATAATAACACATGGCTGTAGGCAATTTTAAATTGGTTCCAGGGGTACACGTGCAGCAGTGCCCTGGTCAGTGTAGTAGTAGTTGAAAGAATGGACCGCAGACAGGCATCGAAGGCCTAAAATAAAAAAATTGGGCTGGCTGTAGGCAATTTTAAATTGGTTCCAGGGGTACACGGGCAGCAGTGGTGTGGTCAGTGGAGGCCTAGTGGAAGGAGTGACCGCAGACAGGCATCGAAGGCCTAAAATAATAACACATGGCTGTAGGCAATTTGTGCTTTGAAAAAAGCAGTTGGTTTGCACAGCGGCGTACACACAGCAATGCAGCTATCAGGGAGCCTTCTAGGGCAGCCCAATGAGCTACAGCGCTGAGGGGGAAAAAAAAAAAAAATGTAGCTTCCACTGTCCCTGCACACCGAAGGTGGTGTTGGGCAGTGGAAATCGCTACAGCACAAGCGGTTTGGTGGTTAATGGACCCTGCCTAACGCTATCCCTGCTTCTGACGAAGCGGCAGCAACCTCTCCCTAAGCTCAGATCAGCAGCAGTAACATGGCGGTCGGCGGGAACTCCCCTTTATAGCCCCTGTGACGCCGCAGACAGCAAGCCAATCACTGCAATGCCCTTCTCTAAGATGGTGGGGACCAGGACCTATGTCATCACGCTGCCCACACTCTGCGTTTACCTTCATTGGCTGAGAAATGGCGCTTTTCGCGTCATTGAAACGCGACTTTGGCGCGAAAGTCGCGTACCGCATGGCCGACCCCGCACAGGGGTCGGATCGGGTTTCATGAAACCCGACTTTGCCAAAAGTCGGCGACTTTTGAAAATGAACGACCCGTTTCGCTCAACCCTAGCTGTCAGTACAGAGAGATGCCACAAAATAAATACACATGTACTAGATAATAGACATCAATGGGTGAATATAATAGACCTCAATAAGTGCAATTGGATCACCCCCAAGGGCTAGGGGTACTCGGTAACGGGTCCTTCGGTTCTCAAGGGGGATGTCACGGTGGCTGACCCGGTCCGTGGCCCTCGGGACATCCGTGTATAAAGGCAAAGGTCTTTAAAGGGGAAGTGTTCATGAGGCCACCTGTGGTATTCGGTCAGGGTGACCGACGCTGCTAAGGGGTCCGCTGGGGTGATGTTATGGCAGCTAGATAGTATACCTTCCCACAGGTGAAGTATGTCCCCAGGGCTTCCCAGTGTGTAGAAGGTGGATGGTGAGAGGCGCAGTGAAGAACGAGGACACTAGGTTGCAGTCTCTTTACCTTTTTACTGAAGGCTGGCTTCAGCATCCACAGTCCAGGGCACCAGACCACAGGGCAGGCAGAGTCCGGCTGGTTTGGAGGCAAATTCAGAGTCCCCTTATCCAGGTAGAAATCAGTAGCCTTCCTCTAGCACCGTGGTGTTGTAGTACCTTACAGCTAAGCTTCTCATAAGGTCCTCACAACTGTTGAAGATGTTCAGATGTTATGTCTCTCTCTCTCTGTCCCCAGATGGATAGGACAAACCCGTATGACCGGTGGCTTGAGGCTTTTTACAGGAACTCTATCATGCCCCGGCCTCTCGTGGGTGCCACCTTGCCTCCTGGGTATAGGGCGGGCAGGTGACATGAAATTAGCTGTCCTGCCGGTCTCTGGAGCAAGGCATAAAGGACTGTTGCATCCTCGGTGTTCCGGCTATCGGGATCTTGCACCTCAGAAGGAGGCAGCCTGTGCAGGGCAGAACTCCTCTGATATCCAATCCTTTCCTACGACTTCTTCACCCTTTCTACAATACAGTTCTCTTTCCGTGTCTCTTTCTGGGAGGCTTCCGCACTCAGTGCACGCGCAGCTCCTTGTCCTTCGGTCTCAGCCTCTGACAGGATCCCACCCCTGTCCAGGACCAACTAACTGAGCCAAGCTCAGCCAGAAACTAATTAACTTCCTATCCAGGCAACCAGTGTGAAGGGTGCCACAATAAATAGGAACAGAGCTCCCCCTGGTGGCCTGGAGTTCAAATGTGTTGTATGTTTGTGATACCTGGATTCAGTTGTCTTTCTTTGCCTCCAAACGTAACATCACTCCCCCCTAGAGGAGAATGATATTACTGCAACGACCAGGACCCTGGGGCGCTGCACTATAAGCTCCCGTTGAACCTAAATGGAATGATGAATACATATGACCTAAATAGTAGACATCATGGTAGACATCCGTAAAAGTGCAAAGCGCCTGGGGAGAATAAATACCCTGTCATTAGACAGTACTAAACTTATGAAATTAGAGCATCGTCCCAATGGATAAATATGTCCTAAATAGTAGACATCAGTGAATGCATGATTGGCCTGCAATTAGATAGTAGTTAGCTTATGAGATAGCAGCATAGTCCAACGCATTTCCTTCCTCTTTTTGGTCAGCCAGAGGTTCATCAGCGGTATCCCGTAGTGGGGAGGGAGAGAAGAAGCAGTGCTATAATAAGCAGAGTTCCACAGGCCGCAACCAGAATAAACAAAGGTAGCGGCGTATCACCGTAAGTAGTCAGGGTATATATCCACTGAAGAGCAAAAGGGTAACAATGTTTTGATCTTTTGACTTTCAGGCTCCATTTCTTACCATCCACTACTGCTTCGAATGTGAGACTACCATTATTTTATAGACAATTATCTTTGCTATCTCATAAATAAATTTGACTTTCAACTATTTAGCATATGATTAATTATGCAGATTCTTGTCATGTCACGTCATTGTTACTGTTTTGCTCATGGTGGTGGAAAAATATTTTTCTTTCAGATACTACAAATTATAACCTGTTCTCACATTCCCTAATAGCCCAGTGTATTATTAGGTTGATTCCCAAGTGAAAGGTCAATGGTTTGAATTGAGGAGCAGACATGAAGAATATTTCACAAGAAAAAAGAAACCGCATCCAGCTCACCGATAGAGGTATCTCGGCCAAAAAAATTGCTAAACTGCATCATGTCAGTGCCATGACAGCTGCAAGAAAACAAAATGAAGTCCGTCCATCCATTACATCCATGCCAAGAGGTAGATGTCCAGGCAAAATAATGCAGTCGACTCATCACAAGGTCTCTCAGTTTTGCCACCACAATCGTGGCAGTGGGGGTGGCTCATATGCTTTGCAATAGTGATATCGCAGACGTCCATGCAAGCACCATGGGACACACATTGCAGAAGTCTGGAATGGTGGCCCGAAAAAAGTTGAAGAAGCCTCGACTTCACTATCATCATAAGAAGGGTAGGATCGAATTTGTAAAAAAAAGTATGAAAAGTGAGCAGTAGAAGATTGGAAACAAGTGATTTGGAGGGATGAGATGAAAGTCAGTAGACTAGGCTCTGATGGGTGCAAATGGGCCTGGAAGAAACAAGGGAAATAGGGAATAACGGATCAAGATATTACAGGAACTGTCAAGTTTGGTGGAGGAAGCTTGATGATATGAGGTTGTTCCTTGACTAGGATCGATGGTGTCTCATTGCTCAGCTATATGTATCCTACAACACAAGTTACTTCACATACTTGAGTTCTATGGGTATGAAAAGGAAGACATTGTATTCCAGCAGGACAATAACTAGAAGCATACGTCGAGATTGGCAAAGAAATTGTTCAATGACAATGAAGTAGAGGTGCTATATTGGCCACCACGGTCCCCAGATCTCAAACCAATTAAACACTTGTGGGTAGAGTTGAAGAAAAAGCTGTATACATGCGCCAAAAAGTCAACCAGTATGCATCAAGTTTGGAAATGTGTAGAAGAGACATGGGGTTAGATTTTGGTTGAGACATGTTTGAATCTGATCGAGAGCATGCCCAGAAGAATTTAGACAGTTCTGAACTGTAACAATGCAGTGACAAGACAAGAATCTACTTAACTAATCATATGCAAAATAGGTGCAACTCCAATTTATCTATGAGATAGAAAGATTATTGTTTATAAAACGATGGTAGTCTGACGTTTGAAGCAGTAGTGGATGGTGAGAAATGGAACCTGAAAGTCAAAAGTTTAAAACAACTTATCAATAACTGTCAAATGACAGCGTGAGCACCCGCATCTATGATCGGACGTATACAGTTTACCTCCGGTCATTGGTGTCGGCTGATGGGACTAGTACTCCCATCAGCAGCCTATGTCTGCTGCCGTTAATAACAGTGAGAGCATTAACGGCAGATGGAAATATTCATCAGCCGGCACCTGCGCTGTAAAAAAATAATAATAAACAAAAAGGGTGTGGGTTCCCCTGTATTTTTGATATCCAGCCAGGCAAAACTCAGCCTCAGCTGTCAGCATTAGCAAGGCTAGTTATCAAGAATAGAGGGTTCCCCATACTGTATTTTTCAATTATTTAAATGAATTATTGAAAAACATGTTTTTGGTTCCCATTTTTGAAAAATCAACCTTGCTAAAGCAGACAGCTGGGGGCTTGTATTCTCAGGTTGGTAAGAGGCCATGGATATTGCCCCCCCAGCCTAAAAACAGCAGCCCGCAGCCGCCCAGAAAAGGCACATCTATTAGATGCACCAATTCTGGCGCTTTGCCCAGCTATTCCCACTTACCCTGTAGCGGTGAAGTGGGGTTCATATTTATGGGGTTGATGTCACCTTTGTATTGTCTGGTGACATCAAGCCCATGGCTTGGTAATGTAGAAGGGTCTATAAGACACCTATCCATTACTAATCCTATAGTTGTATGGTAAATAAAGATACAGCCAGAATAAAGTCTTTTATTTGAAATAAAACAAAACACTTTAACTTTTGTATTTAAAACAGTTATACTCACCTAATGATTAATTCCACTGAATCCCTCGTCTCCTGTAAAAAATAAAAAACAACAATATCCCTCACCTGTCCATCGCTCTGTCCCCGCCGTAATCCATATCTGGGGATAAACAGTTTTCAACCTGACATAGTGACTGCTCAGAACTACCACATGGGGCACTCTCTTCATCTCGCATCTCCTGCTCCGATTCGTCCTGTTACGTCTTTGGCTTGTGAACTCGGGACGTTCCCGTTAGGCCATCTCCAGAGAATCCCTCACTCCTATCTCTATTCCTTATCAGTACTCAGGATCATGCTATTTGTTTACTCAATCTCCTCCCACTTCAGGTACACCCACTTCATGTAGCTCTTCTCGCTAGTCAGATCTTAGGTCTTCTTCTACTGCCCGCTTGGCCCTACCTGACTTCCTGGGAGTAAATTTCCTCTGTCCCTTCACTTTAGTCCCTCCCACTCTGGGCTAGTCCCAACTATTAACCTTACCTGTTCTTAATAGCTCCCTAATGCTGCCGGAAGGAATACAATCTATCACTAATAACATACATTACTAAACATGGTGCACATAAAATACATTGCAATAATACATGTCTTTCAAGGGAAAGATGGGCAACACTTCCATGTTTTTACATTCTCAATAAGAAAAAGAAAATACCCCGTTTCCAGTAGGGATATGGAAATCTTTTGAAATTTTAATTCACTATGTTTGCTGATTTTTTTCCCCAAAATTTGATTCATAGTAAATCTCATACACTTCAAATTCTCCAATTGCTGTGAAAGCAAGCACATACCATTACAAAGTCTGCTCAATCTGCATCATTCCCCATTCAAGCTCTTTAACACAAACAGCTTTAGCAAATGTCAAAGTGATCTAACCAAACACTATATGACTATGGGTAAACTGATGGTACCCATTCTTCACTGTTGTACTGTTTCCAACACTATCTGCACTGTGATTCTTCAGAATTTGTTTTAGTCTTTGCCTGATGAAAAGACCTGTGTAGTCTCGAAAGCTTGCAATTTGTTACCATCTTTTCAGTTAGCCATTAAAAGGTATCAACCACTGAGGAATCTCAATTCTAAATATTTTTCTATCTACTGGCTAACACGGTACCAAGATATATTTCTTTCCTGTATCTGCACTGTATATTTAGTATTTTATGGCTTTTTCTCCCTATCTCCATAGCTGAAGTGCGTACTGTGATGTTCTCTCACTATCCAGATTCACTACAATATAGCTGCTGCATTTCCCATCTCAGATTTTATACAAGCTGTGATAGTCAATCCTGACTGAGCTGTATCATGTTATGTGATACTGTAGCTGCAATGCATTAGAAAGAAACCAGTTTTGCAGTGCCCAAAATCACGTGACCCTTTTTTGGTTGATGCAATCATCTGGAACTTGCAAAATTTAAGAAAAGTGATTTAATTCACCAGGTTGAAGAAAATCATAAAAATTCAACACACATTCGATTCACATTATTATTTTACATTTATATAGCGCCATTTATTCAATGGCGCGTTACATGTAAAAAAGGGCAAATATAAACAAGCACAATAAACATGAGCAACACAAGGCACACACAAGTACAGAAGGAGGGAGGACCCTGCCCGCGAGGGCTCACAGTCAACAGGGGATGGGTGAGGATACACTAGGAGAGGGTAGAGATGGTCATGCGGTGGTTCAGCGGTCTAAGGATCACTGCAGGTTGTAGGCTTGTCAGAAGAGGTGGGTCTTCAGGTTCTTTTTGAAGGTTTCTATGGTAGGTGAGAGTCTGATGTATTGGGGTAGAGAGTTCCAGAGTATGGGGGAAGCACGGGAGAAGTCTAGTATGCGGTTGTGGGAAGAAGAGATAAGAGGGAAGTAGAGAAGGAGATCTTGAGAGGATCGGAGGTTGCGTGTGGGTAAGTACCGGGAGACCATGTCACAGATGTATGAAGGAGACAGGTTGTGGATGGCTTTGTATGTCATAGTAAGCGTTTTGAACTGGAACCTCTGGACAATAGGAAGCCAGTGAGAGGCTTGGCAGAGAGGAGATGCCAGGGTATAGCGGGGAGACAGGTGGATTAGTCGGGCAGCAGAGTGTAGGATGGATTGGAGTGGTGCCAGAGTGCCGGAGGGGAGGTCAGAGAGTAGGAGGTTGCAGTAATTGAGGCGGGAGATGATAAGGGTGTGCACTAGCGTTTTTGTGGTTTTATGGTCAAGGAATGCAGGGATCCGGGAAATATTTTTGAGTTTGAGTGGGCAGGAGAAGGCAAGGGCTTGGATATGAGGCTTGAAAGAGAGGACAGAGTTGAGGATCACCCCGAAGCACCGATCATGCGGGACTGTTCATTTTTTCTCATTTTTATTTTGCTCATTTTTATTTTCCAGAAATGTTTGGTGGAGGCTTTTCTCTCTCAGGATCAGAGAACTGGGAATGCTGTAATCCAACATGTCCATTCCTTCCCCCATGCAAGTATCATCAGGGAAGGGTCACAAAACTACATCTAATGTGCATGGGCACTTACAGGCAGTAATACAAGCCTATGCTGTGTCTGTGCAGGGACCCCTATAGGAACAGAAGGTAAAATGACTAAGTTAAGGCTTCCAGCATAGCACAACGGTTCACGCCTAGAGAATAAATACATATATCATGGTAGTAGTGCAATAGCATGTGACATTGTAGGAGTGATACATCGCTGCACAGAATGTTCCTATTCCATTTCTTCCAGTTTTGAAGTTATTTTAGTTCTTTATTTCCTGCTTAGGAACAGTGGGGGCAAGTGATTCAGCTCTGACTGCAGACTGGAGAAGGAAAGCAAGACTCAAAGGTCTCCTGAGGTCATTATTTTCACATACTTTGGAATAATGAGAGCATCACATGTCAACCAGAGGAGTACAAAATGTCACATTCTCCAGCTAAAGGTCAGCGCTGGTCAGAGGTCACTCCGAGAAGGCCAGGAAGTGACCTCACGGGTCAGACAGAGTGCACAAAGAAAGGTCGGCAAATGTCAGGGAAAGCATGCAGCTGTTTGGAGATGAAACAGGCAGGGCACCTTTTGTGCTGACACTTTCTAAGGTGACATCTCAAGAAGACATTAATTTACTCAACCTATTTTTTCCCTTTTAAAAGCTTATATCTTTGGGATGCAGCATATTATTATTAACCCTACGCGTGATAACAAAGAAGGAAGATTACATTTTGCTGACTACTACTGCATCTTTTAAGAGCTAATTTTACCAATTTCTATGCCATGTGGAAGAAGCATTTCATAAAAAATCTAACTAAAGGAATTACCTTTTAAAGGATGTTCCCAGACCTAGATTTTATAAAATGCTAATCAAATCTGCCTACTTATGTAAAGGTATGGAAGACAGGATGGTACCAATACATGGGTAGGTGGATTCTCCACTGAGAAGTCTGACAAACGGTGATAATATGTATTTGATCTTGGTAATCACCAAGTTTTCCCCAAAACATCTTTACATAACTATGAATTAATGAATGTGCTATTAATATCACTTTCAAGAGGCGCCCGGCAAATCTCCCGAGCAAGTGAAAAAGCATCTGGAAACTTTGTGGAAAGCAGGGTTTCCCTAGGATAGGTGATAACTTCCCAGTTGTTGGAAGTCCAGCCATTGGGACTCCCACTGATTCTCTGAGATCCTCATGTCAATGGAATGGTGGTCGATCATTCACACCTTCTTTATTCTTATAAGAGTGCCGAATACCAACTGAGTGCTGCTCTTGGCTATCTCTGGCGGTTCTAGTGAGTTAATAAAGATGTGGCAATGTTGTGATCTTCTACTTCTCCATTCACACGAGGCTCTTCAAAGTCCCAGTTCTCAGGAACAGTGGAGGTCCCAGCGGTCCAAAACTCAGAACACCCCTTTTAAGGAAGATCCTAGTCCTGAGTCGTTGTATTAAAACACATATTCAGGGGGTGGGAAAAGTGTCACCAAGAAGGCATGGAGAGGATAATACTTCCTTCATCACGTGCTAGTGCAGCGCCCCAGAGTCCTGGTCGTTGCAGTAATGTCGCTCTTCCACCAGGGGGAGTGATGTTACGTCTGATGGCACCAAAGGAGTTCACCTTACCAGGTATCACAGCCACACACACACTTCACACTCCAGTCCACCAGGGGGAGCTAAGGGTTCTATCCACTAGGCCACTCCTCACACAGGGTAAAACGGGTGGGTTGGTTAGGAAGTTAGTCAGTCGGACGAGAGGAGAGTTCCTGGCTGGGGACCGATGAGGAAAGGTCTCCAGGTCGAGCTGACTGGGGTGATCCCTGGTCAGATCCAGACTGAAGTCTGAGGAGGAGAGAAAGAAGGACACGGAGCTTCGCCTGCAACCCATGTGGCAGCATCCTATGAAAGGACACGAAAGGAATTGTGCTGTAGTGAGTGAGAAAAGAAGTCATAGCAACAGGAGTGAAACATCAGTGGGAGACCAACTAGAAGCAGGCTGCCTCCATCTGAAGCGCAGATCCGGTGGCCAGAACACCGTGGGAGTAATAGACTCTACGCTTTACTTCAGAGACCGGCAGGGCAGTCAATTCCAAGTTGGCTGTCTGACCTAAACACCTAAGCAGACATGGTGGCAATTGTGGAGGAGGGGCGTCTCTAGGGTCCCTATAAAATAGCCTCAGGCCACCACTGTCATACGGGTTTGTCCTATCCATCTGGGGGACATAGAGAGAAGTAACAAGAGTGAGGACCCTATGGTAGCTAATGCAAGTAAGGACCTACTACGTTACTGTGCGCAAGGGGAAGGCTACTGATTTCCACCTGGATAAGGGGACTCTGGAATTGCCATCAGACCGGCCGGACTCTGCCTACCCTGTCATCCGGCACTCTGGACTGTGGATGCTGAAGCCTTCAGTAAAGGTAAAGAGACTGCACCCATTGTGTCCTCGTTATTCGCCGCGCCTTACATCATCCACCATCATCATCTACACTTCTGGGAAGCCCTGGGGAAATACTTCACCTGTGGGAAGGTACACCATCTAGCTGCCATAACATCACCCCAGCGGACCCCTGAGCAGCGTCGGTCACTCTGACCGAATACCACAGGTGGCATCACAAACACTACCATTATCTACGAACTCTGCCTTTTATTGGGCGCCCCTCATAGGGCCATGATCCGGATCGGGCCACCGTGACATCCTCGCTGAGGGAACTGAAGGACCCGGTACCGAGTACCCCATTGCCCTTACGTGGGGGCGATCCACTAGTGTAGGTGCATAGCACTTCTGTTTTCAATATGGTAGAAGGAGGAACATGAAACCTGACCTGTCCATCATCACCTTCCAGTGGAAGAGTAGCTCATCCATGTACAGTATAATAATGTATTTTAATTGGAGGAGGTCTAAGGGGTAAAAAAAATTGTTAAGTCGCTTGTGGAGACTTATAGGCCATGTAATGGTCACTTGGGAATTGAAATATGTAAGTAGCCTCTTCAGAGCAGAGTAGGACGGTACTTAGTGGAAGTCGCAATCCTAAAATTCCATATCTACATTTTAAGGAATCATAGTACATACTTTAGAATAAGAAGCCAAACTAGACACTGTATTTGCAGACACCAGCTAAACCAGCTTGATTTTGTACTGATGATGGGGCAAACATCCCGAAACACATATTTGCATGTGGAGTGTCTGTTTTGGCTTCTTATCGTAAAGGAAACCTGTCATCAGGATTTTATTCCCCAAACTGACGCATGCAGTTTAATGCTGATTTAAACCTTACTTTTCTTGTAAACATCCATTTTGCTATTTTAGGCCACGTTCATATGTTCAATATTTGGTCAGTATTTTACAGTATTTGTAAGCCAAAACCAGGAGTAGGTTAAAAATACAGAAGTGGTGATGTGTTCCTATTATATATTTTTCTTCTGATTGTTGCACTTAATTAATTAACTGACCCCTACTGTGATGGCTGGAGCTGCTTTTCTTTTACATTTATAGAACTCAAGCAGTGGAAGATCTACAATATACATCACATAGGAGACATGGGGGCTGCGGCATAGATGCAGCGCCCCAGAGTCCTGGTCGTTGCAGTAATGTCGCTCTGCCACTAAGGGGAGTGATGTTATGTCTGATTGCACTAAAGCAGTTCACCTGACCAGGTATCACAGTCACACATTACACTTCACACTCGGGCCACCAGGGGGAGCAAAAGGCACTGTGTATTAGGCCACTCCTCACACTCTGGTAAAACTGGGGGTTGGACAGGAAGTTAGGGAGAACGCAGCCTGGGAGAGCTCCAGGGAGGACCTGTCAGGGGTGGGTTCCTGGCAGGTACCTAGCAGAAAGGACAGATCGTTATGGAGCCATGCCTGCACTACCTTGCGGCGGCATCCTAAGGAAGGACACGAAGCGAAGGATATTGTGGAGAAGTGAAATCGCAGCACAAGGAGATAAACCAGTAGGAGTCGTGCCCGAGATCGGCAACATCCTACTGAGGCGCGTAGCTTGTGGCCGGAACGCCGAGGAAGTAACAGACTTCAAGCATTACTTCAAATAGCGGCAGGACAGTTGATTATAGGTTGGCTGTCTACCTTACATAACCTAAGCAGACATAGGGGGCAAACGTGGAGAGGGGTGTCTCTAGGGTCCCAGAATAGCTCCGAGCCTACCTGTCATACGGCTGCGTCCTAGCCAGATAAACTTGGGGGACGGAGAAGAGAAAGAACGAATACGAAAGTTGTGAGGACTATCCCAAATGCTCAGCAGGGAAGGACTACAACACACAGGTGCTAGTTGGTAGGCACTGATTTCCACCTGCAAAGGGAACTCTGGATGTGCCTTCGGACTGGCCGGACTCAGCCAGCCCTGTTAGCAGTGCTCTGGATTGCGGATCCCGAAGTCTTCAGTAAAAAGGTAAAGAGCCTGCAACCCTGTGTTGTTATTAACTGCGCCTCACATCATCGCCACCTACACTACTGGGAAGCCCTGGGGATATACTTCACCTGTGGGAAGGTATACCATCTAGCTGCCATTCCATCACCCCAGCAGACCCCTAAGCAGCGTCGGTCACCCTGACCGACTACCACAGGTGGTGTCACGAACCCTTGACAAACTTTCATCACCCTTTCATTGGACGCCCCTTAGCAGGGTCACGGACCGGGTCCAGCCACCGTGACAACCTCAGCACCGAGACAGAGAGGACCGGTACCGAGTACTCCGCGGCCCTGCATCTGGGGGCGCTCCAACTTGGCGTCACGAACAGGATGTACTTAAACCTGCAGAATCAGGTCATGTGTGCCTTGGAACTGTGTCAGAATTGTGCTTGAACCGTGATTTATTGCAAAGACTGTGTATTGCCACTTGCCGCCAAAAAAATTCCCGCCAAAACCGCCGCCATTACAGCGCCACAAGGAGCGCAGGAGAAGAAGAAGGGCGTGGAGTTGTGGGCGTGAACAAACTGAAGAGCGCGAAAGAGAATGGCCGCCCAGTCTAAATGTTTTTGTATCCTGAGGACGTGTCTCTCAGCAGCTGAGATCCTCCTCCTAATTCTCTATGGCGGGCGGAGGCCAAAGAAACGAAACTATGACTCAGATGGAGTGGAACTGGAGATCAGAGGAGGCCTACGAAAGAGAATGGCCCTGCACAGGTCCCCATCACCGGAGGATTACACCGGCATGCCACCGCTGGAAAGGATCTATCTTTGGGAGCTGTCCGCGGAGCCTCCACTGCCTGCACTAGCTCTGGCGGCAGCCCTAGAGGAGTGGCGTGGTGTCGGCAGAGCCCCCACCTGTGTGAGAGCTCGGTGCCCCGACAGACCGGGATTCTGTATTCCTCCTGCCTTTGACCCGACCGTCACCGTGGCTGACGGAGCTCCGGAGCCCCCACTATCAGGCCCAGAATCGTGTGGGTGGGATCTTGAACCCTTCCCCTGGGGGGACTATCGGAGGCACCTAATTGCGGAATATGCTAGAGAGGTGGATCGGGAGGCTTGCGGTGAGCTGCTGGATGGTTCCCTACCGAAATGGGGAGTGGTGATCGTTTACCAGCCCCAGAGAGGAAAAGGTTTTGTCCAGGAGATCGGGTCGTCGGTAAGGGTCCACATCACCCGGAAGGAGGTAGAGTCCTGCCTGAGTGGAGACAGTAAAGGTCCCGTCCTGACGCCGAGGGATGCAGTAAGTTACCATCGATACCAAAGGGGCCGCGACTGGTGGGCCCGAGATATCCAACGATGTACAGCTGTATTAGCCGTCTCCAAGACCTTAGAGGAGGAACTTGCTGATGAAGCTGCAGCAGCTGCCGCTGCCGTCCCTGGAATTATCAGAACTCATCAGTTGCACCTGGCGCCGGGAGTAGACTTGGATGCAAGCCTTCCCAAGCCACAGAGGACTACCTGCCCGGTCAGGCCCTGGTGGAGACCGCCAGAGCAGGAGTAAACCTCGAAACCCCGACAACTGTAAATAGTTAACTGTTTCCTGCTCTTTTGCTGCTAAACCCGTCTAGGGTTATTTCTTAAAGGGATCCCTTTGTTGATCCGGGATCCCTAGTGTTTTACGTTTTTTCTTTGCACAAGTTCATCAGTGTTTCAAGAGACTGCCGAATCATGGACGGTGAATGATTCACAAACTGGTTTTGTAAATAGTTTGCACCTTCTTAAAGGTGCTCCCTACTGGTTTTACAAGGAAAGAAGACTTTGCGAAGAAACTGTTCCTGATGACGACGTGAAGGTTTCTCTTGTCTTACAGTTTATTAGTGACTTGTTGATTGTTGCAAAACCTCAGAAAAGGCTGATTTTTCCTCTTAAAGGGAATGTTGTTTGTTGCCTTGGGGATATACTTCACCTGTGGGAAGGTATACCATCTAGCTGCCATTCCATCACCCCAGCAGACCCCTAAGCAGCGTCGGTCACCCTGACCGAATACCACAGGTGGCGTCACGAACACTTGACAAACTTTTATCACCCTTTCATTGGACGCCCCTTAGCAGGGTCACAGACCGGGTCCAGCCACTGTGACAACCTCAGCACCGAGACAGAGAGGACCGGTACCGAGTACTCCGCGGCCCTGCATCTGGGGGCGCTCCATAGACATCACAGGAAAAATGGGGTCTGCGGAATAGATATCACAGGACCCGTTGAAGTGCTGAGGCACGAAACGATCGTTGTCCGCTTTTTTCACATCCCTCCCTGCACTTTTTGTACCATGTCCAAATAAAGTATTGTGACCAGCATATACGGGTAAGTGCACTTCATTTTTTTCTTTTGTTGGACTATTATGTTGCACTTTGGAAGCTGCACCCCGTAAGGTATTTGGCTCTCTGATCAGTTTGGGTTGTTGCATTTTTAGAATCTAACTACATAGCAGCGGTGCGGTGGTTTTTTTTCTTTTTTTTTTTTCTTTGTATTGCTTCGGCATAGACGTCACAAGAGAAGATTCTGGGACTACGATATATACGGTGACATGTAAAAGTTTGGGCATCCCGGGGTGCCCAAACTTTTATATGCCATTATACATCATATGAGGAGGGTGGCTTAGACAGCTAGGGCTGTGGTATAGACAGCACAGGAGACATGGGTCTGCGGTATAGACGTCAGAGTAGACGCTTCGGCTGCGGTATAGACATCATAGGAAGAGACGCTGGGGCTGCGGTATACACCACATATGAGACACTGGGGCTGACGCATAGACATTCCATAGGAGACACAGAATCTGCAGCATTGACATCACATAGGATGATGTGGGCTGCAGCATGGACATCACAGGAGACCCAGGGACTTTGGCAGAGACATCACAGGAGATACGCGGGCTTCGGCATAGACATCACATAGGAAATATGGGGGCGGCAGCATAACTCTACATAGGAGACACAGGGGCTACAGCATAGATGTCACAGGAGACACAGGTTCTGCAGCATAAACATCACAGGTGGCACAGGGACTGCAGCATAGACATCACAAGAGAGACAGGGGCTGCAGCATAGACATCCCAGGAGAAGATGCTGGGCAGGCTTGCAGCATAGATATCACAGGAGGAGACGCTGGGACTTTGGCATAGACATCACAGGAGAGGACGCAGGGGTTGTGGGAAAGACATCACTGGAAACATGGGGCTGCAGTATTGATGCCAGAGGAAACATTGAGGCGTCGATGCAGACATCACAGGAGGAGACACTGGATCTCTGCAGTAAAGAGATCACAGGAGGAGACACTGGATCTCTGCAGTATAGACATCACAGGAGGAGACACTGTATCTCTGCAGTATAGACATCACAGGAGGAGACACTGGATCTCTGCAGTATAGACATCACAGGAGGAGACACTGGATCTCTGCAGTATAGACATCACAGGAGGAGACACTGGATCTCTGCAGTATAGACATCACAGGAGGAGACACTGTATCTCTGCAGTATAGACATCACAGGAGGAGACACTGGATCTCTGCAGTATAGACATCACAGGAGGAGACACTGGATCTCTGCAGTATAGACATCACAGGAGGAGACACTGGATCTCTGCAGTATAGACATCACAGGAGGAGACACTGGATCTCTGCAGTATAGACATCATAGGAGGAGACACTGGATCTCTGCAGTATAGACATCATAGGAGGAGACACTGGATCTCTGCAGTATAGACATCACAGGAGGAGACACTGGATCTCTGCAGTATAGACATCACAGGAGGAGACACTGGATCTCTGCAGTATAGACATCACAGGAGGAGACACTGGATCTCTGCAGTATAGACATCACAGGAGGAGACACTGAATCTCTGCAGTATATACATCACAGGAGGAGACACTGGATCTCTGCAGTATAGACATCATAGGAGGAGACACTGGATCTCTGCAGTATAGACATAATAGGAGGAGACACTGGATATCTGCAGTATAGACATCATAGGAGGAGACACTGGATCTCTGCAGTATAGACATCACAGGAGGAGACAATGGATCTCTGCAGTATAGACATCATAGGAGGAGACACTGGATCTCTGCAGTACAGAGATCATAGGAGGAGACACTGGATCTCTGCAGTATAGACATCACAGGAGGAGACACTGGATCTCTGCAGTATAGACATCACAGGAGGAGACACTGAATCTCTGCAGTATATACCACATCACAGGAGGAGACACTGGATCTCTGCAGTATAGACATCATAGGAGGAGACACTGGATATCTGCAGAATAGACATAATAGGAGGAGACACTGGATCTCTGCAGTATAGACATAATAGGAGGAGACACTGGATATCTGCAGTATAGACATCATAGGAGGAGACACTGGATCTCTGCAGTATAGACATCACAGGAGGAGACACTGGATCTCTGCAGTATAGACATAATAGGAGGAGACACTGGATATCTGCAGTATAGACATCATAGGAGGAGACACTGGATCTCTGCAGTATAGACATCACAGGAGGAGACAATGGATCTCTGCAGTATAGACATCATAGGAGGAGACACTGGATCTCTGCAGTACAGACATCATAGGAGGAGACACTGGATCTCTGCAGTATAGACATCACAGGAGGAGACACTGGATCTCTGCAGTATAGACATCATTGGAGGAGACACTGGATATCTGCAGTATAGACATCATAGGAGGAGACACTGGATCTCTGCAGTATAGACATCACAGGAGGAGACAATGGATCTCTGCAGTATAGACATCATAGGAGGAGACACTGGATCTCTGCAGTACAGACATCATAGGAGGAGACACTGGATCTCTGCAGTATAGACATCACAGGAGGAGACAATGGATCTCTGCAGTATAGACATCACAGGAGGAGACACTGGATCTCTGCAGTACAGACATCATAGGAGGAGACACTGGATCTCTGCAGTATAGACATCACAGGAGGAGACACTGGATCTCTGCAGTATAGACATAATAGGAGGAGACACTGGATCTCTGCAGTATAGACATCATAGGAGGAGACACTGGATCTCTGCAGTATAGACATCACAGGAGGAGACAATGGATCTCTGCAGTATAGACATCATAGGAGGAGACACTGGATCTCTGCAGTACAGACATCATAGGAGGAGACACTGGATCTCTGCAGTATAGACATCACAGGAGGAGACACTGTATCTCTGCAGTATAGACATCACAGGAGGATACACTGGATGTGCGGTATTGAGATCACAGGAGGAGACACTGGATCTCTGCAGTATAGACATCACAGGAGGAGACACTGAATCTCTGCAGTATATACATCACAGGAGGAGACACTGGATCTCTGCAGTATAGACATCATAGGAGGAGACACTGGATCTCTGCAGTATAGACATCATAGGAGGAGACACTGGATCTCTGCAGTATAGACATCACAGGAGGAGACAATGGATCTCTGCAGTATAGACATCACAGGAGGAGACACTGGATCTCTGCAGTATAGACATCACAGGAGGAGACACTGTATCTCTGCAGTATAGACATCACAGGAGGAGACACTGGATCTCTGCAGTATAGACATCACAGGAGGAGACACTGGATCTCTGCAGTATAGACATCACAGGAGGAGACACTGGATCTCTGCAGTATAGACATCACAGGAGGAGACACTGGATCTCTGCAGTATAGACATCACAGGAGGAGACACTGGATCTCTGCAGTATAGACATCACAGGAGGAGACACTGTATCTCTGCAGTATAGACATCACAGGAGGAGACACTGGATCTCTGCAGTATAGACATCACAGGAGGAGACACTGGATCTCTGCAGTATAGACATCACAGGAGGAGACACTGGATCTCTGCAGTATAGACATCACAGGAGGAGACACTGGATCTCTGCAGTATAGACATCAGAGGAGGAGACACTGGATCTCTGCAGTATAGACATCACAGGAGGAGACACTGGATCTCTGCAGTATAGACATCACAGGAGGAGACACTGGATCTCTGCAGTATAGACATCACAGGAGGAGACACTGGATCTCTGCAGTATAGACATCACAGGAGGAGACACTGGATCTCTGCAGTATAGACATCACAGGAGGAGACACTGAATCTCTGCAGTATATACATCACAGGAGGAGACACTGGATCTCTGCAGTATAGACATCATAGGGGGAGACACTGGATCTCTGCAGTATAGACATAATAGGAGGAGACACTGGATATCTGCAGTATAGACATCATAGGAGGAGACACTGGATCTCTGCAGTATAGACATCACAGGAGGAGACAATGGATCTCTGCAGTATAGACATCATAGGAGGAGACACTGGATCTCTGCAGTACAGACATCATAGGAGGAGACACTGGATCTCTGCAGTATAGACATCACAGGAGGAGACACTGGATCTCTGCAGTATAGACATCACAGGAGGAGACACTGAATCTCTGCAGTATATACATCACAGGAGGAGACACTGGATCTCTGCAGTATAGACATCATAGGAGGAGACACTGGATATCTGCAGAATAGACATAATAGGAGGAGACACTGGATCTCTGCAGTATAGACATAATAGGAGGAGACACTGGATCTCTGCAGTATAGACATCATAGGAGGAGACACTGGATCTCTGCAGTATAGACATCACAGGAGGAGACAATGGATCTCTGCAGTATAGACATCATAGGAGGAGACACTGGATCTCTGCAGTACAGACATCATAGGAGGAGACACTGGATCTCTGCAGTATAGACATCACAGGAGGAGACACTGGATCTCTGCAGTATAGACATCATTGGAGGAGACACTGGATGTGCGGTATTGAGATCACAGGAAGAGACACTGGATCTCTGCAGTATAGACATCACAGGAGGAGACAATGGATCTCTGCAGTATAGACATCACAGGAGGAGACACTGGATCTCTGCAGTACAGACATCATAGGAGGAGACACTGGATCTCTGCAGTATAGACATCACAGGAGGAGACACTGGATCTCTGCAGTATAGACATAATAGGAGGAGACACTGGATCTCTGCAGTATAGACATCATAGGAGGAGACACTGGATCTCTGCAGTATAGACATCACAGGAGGAGACAATGGATCTCTGCAGTATAGACATCATAGGGGGAGACACTGGATCTCTGCAGTATAGACATAATAGGAGGAAACACTGGATATCTGCAGTATAGACATCATAGGAGGAGACACTGGATCTCTGCAGTATAGACATCACAGGAGGAGACAATGGATCTCTGCAGTATAGACATCATAGGAGGAGACACTGGATCTCTGCAGTACAGACATCATAGGAGGAGACACTGGATCTCTGCAGTATAGACATCACAGGAGGAGACACTGGATCTCTGCAGTATAGACATCACAGGAGGAGACACTGAATCTCTGCAGTATATACATCACAGGAGGAGACACTGGATCTCTGCAGTATAGACATCATAGGAGGAGACACTGGATATCTGCAGAATAGACATAATAGGAGGAGACACTGGATCTCTGCAGTATAGACATCATAGGAGGAGACACTGGATCTCTGCAGTATAGACATCACAGGAGGAGACAATGGATCTCTGCAGTATAGACATCATAGGAGGAGACACTGGATCTCTGCAGTACAGACATCATAGGAGGAGACACTGGATCTCTGCAGTATAGACATCACAGGAGGAGACACTGGATCTCTGCAGTATAGACATCATTGGAGGAGACACTGGATGTGCGGTATTGAGATCACAGGAAGAGACACTGGATCTCTGCAGTATAGACATCACAGGAGGAGACAATGGATCTCTGCAGTATAGACATCACAGGAGGAGACACTGGATCTCTGCAGTACAGACATCATAGGAGGAGACACTGGATCTCTGCAGTATAGACATCACAGGAGGAGACACTGGATCTCTGCAGTATAGACATAATAGGAGGAGACACTGGATCTCTGCAGTATAGACATCATAGGAGGAGACACTGGATCTCTGCAGTATAGACATCACAGGAGGAGACAATGGATCTCTGCAGTATAGACATCATAGGAGGAGACACTGGATCTCTGCAGTACAGACATCATAGGAGGAGACACTGGATCTCTGCAGTATAGACATCACAGGAGGAGACACTGTATCTCTGCAGTATAGACATCACAGGAGGAGACACTGGATGTGCGGTATTGAGATCACAGGAGGAGACACTGGATCTCTGCAGTATAGACATCACAGGAGGAGACACTGAATCTCTGCAGTATATACATCACAGGAGGAGACACTGGATCTCTGCAGTATAGACATCATAGGAGGAGACACTGGATCTCTGCAGTATAGACATCATAGGAGGAGACACTGGATCTCTGCAGTATAGACATCACAGGAGGAGACAATGGATCTCTGCAGTATAGACATCACAGGAGGAGACACTGGATCTCTGCAGTATAGACATCACAGGAGGAGATACTGGATCTCTGCAGTATAGGCATCACAGGAGGAGACACTGAATCTCTGCAGTATATACATCACAGGAGGAGACACTGGATCTCTGCAGTATAGACATCATAGGAGGAGACACTGGATCTCTGCAGTATACACATCACAGGAGGAGACACTGAATCTCTGCAGTATATACATCACAGGAGGAGACACTGGATCTCTGCAGTATAGACATCATAGGAGGAGACACTGGATCTCTGCAGAATAGACATAATAGGAGGAGACACTGGATCTCTGCAGTATAGACATCACAGGAGGAGACACTGGATCTCTGCAGTATATACATCACAGGAGGAGACACTGGATCTCTGCAGTATAGACATCATAGGAGGAGACACTGGATCTCTGCAGAATAGACATAATAGGAGGAGACACTGGATCTCTGCAGTATATACATCACAGGAGGAGACACTGGATCTCTGCAATATAGACATCATAGGAGGAGACACTGGATCTCTGCAGTATAGACATCACAGGAGGAGACAATGGATCTCTGCAGTATAGACATCATAGGAGGAGACACTGGATCTCTGCAGTACAGACATCATAGGAGGAGACACTGGATCTCTGCAGTATATACATCACAGGCGGAGACACTGGATCTCTGCAGTATAGACATCATAGGAGGAGACACTGGATCTCTGCAGTATAGACATCACAGGAGGAGACAATGGATCTCTGCAGTATAGACATCATAGGAGGAGACACTGGATCTCTGCAGTACAGACATCATAGGAGGAGACACTGGATCTCTGCAGTATAGACATCACAGGAGGAGACACTGGATCTCTGCAGTATAGACATCATAGGAGGAGACACTGGATCTCTGCAGTATAGACATCACAGGAGGAGACACTGGATGTGCGGTATTGAGATCACAGGAGGAGACGCTGGGGCTGTGGTATAATCAACATAGGAGACTGGGGCTGCAATAAAATCAGCACAGGAGACGCTGGGTCTGCCCCTGCTGTCTTGTTCTGTAGGATGGAAGTGCATTGCACACTAACTCCGCCCACAGGGTACATCCAGATACTGTGACTAGCTAGTGTTCGGATGTAATCTTTTATTGCATGCTCTCTCAGCGTTCAGTAGTGAATTCCGTGTGAGTGTGCTCGCGGAGCAAGAAGAAATAAAAAAGCAGGCAGGCATAGAAACACGGCTGGCGGCCCGAGCACTAAAGTCCCCAGGAATCTTCCCACAGTCCATGGTTCTCCACCCCTGATCTAGGGTATAAGCCATTACAAATCTGCAACAAAATACACAACAAATTCAACTTTTGTGCATTTTGCTGCGGATTCGCAGCAAAAACCGTGGCAGACTTTTTTTCCTGTACAGTTTATATGGCACAATCTGCATCCCCAAGTAGGTTTATAGAAATCCTCTTTTACAAACAAAACTAACATATCCAATGGAGCCAAAATCTTTAGCGCCAAATAGTTTTCCAGTGCATATGAGGACTCTCAGTCTCGCTGCACATTTTGTAGAAATACCTGCTGCCAAGCTATCAGGAGCAAACTGTTCAAATTCTTTCCTACATTAGATATAAACACAGTGAGCAAACTCCCTTAGCCATACTAATGGGAACAGAGCATGCTGTGCTGCAGAAATTGGTCTGACTCCCCAGATACAGAAGTCCGTACACTATCTCTATATACATCTACCACAATCATCTCATTTTCATGTGAGTAAATAAAAAGCAACATCCTCTATCCATTAAAATCTTTAACGCCTTCTTGATGGCGCCAATTTTCGTGTTTGTGCTCTTTTTCCTCTCTTTTTTCCAAGAGCTAGAACTTTTTTTTGTCGACATAATAACCGAATGAGGGCTTGTTTTTTGCTGGACGAGGTGTAATTTTGTATGACTCCATTCACTTTACCATCTCATGTACTAAAAGGCATTTTAGTGTTTGTGTTCATTGTAGTCTTCTGACAACATCATCTTTAGGACGGTATAATTATGGCCAGCCATACTAAACTTGTACAGTTTTCTTTATATTTTAACAGTTAAAAAAGTCAGAGCATTTACCTTCTGTGTAATTTCTGTGTATGCCAAATACCCTTGTTTTCTGTGTCTATGGGACAGTCGAGACCGACAAAATCACTGGACCAAGAAGAATTGGCAGCCGAGGGTGCTCACAGGTGAAAAAAATGTCCTCCGAGAAACTTTGGTTCCTCCCCATAAAGTTCTCCTACCACCTCTCCACATAAAATTGGGATTGATGAAGCAATTCGTAAAATCACTTCCAAAAGATGGAGAATGCTTCCAATACTTGGTCACCAAGTTTCCAAGCCTCTTGGAGGCAAAATTGAAGGAAGGTGTGTTCGTTGGACCAGACATTAGAAGGCTTATAGCTGATCAAGAGTTTATCAATACCATGACGCATCCTCAAAAAGAAGGGTGGTTCGCATTTAAAGAGGTCGTAGAGAAATTTTTAAGCAATAACAAAGACCCTGACTGCAAAAAAATCGTCGGACGATTGCTGAAAGCATTTCAAGCTTTAGGTGGCCTGATGAGTTTGAAAGTGCATTTCCTCCATTTCCACCTTGACAACTTTCCTGAAAATTTGGGAGCTGTGAGTGAAGAGCAAGGTGAACGATTCCACCAAGACATTAAAGAGATGGAAAGAAGATACCAGGGAAGATGGAGCATTACAATGATGGCATACTACTGTTGGACGCTTCAGAGAGACATTCCAGATGCTCCTCACAAGCGTAAATGAAGCCTCACAGGGAAGAAGAATCGATTTTAGTGTGTGTTAGTGAGCTCATTGCAGTTAAAAAATGATTTTGATGAAACATTTGTAATTAAAAATTAATTTTATGAGTCTTTTTTCATTTATTTTGAGGTATTGTCTTATGTAACATAGTTACTTAAATTGTCAGAAAACGTGATGTCTATGACAAAACGGAGGTCGTTTTCTGATTCAACGCACTTAAAAACATAAAGATTATGTGGAATACCCAAAACAGCTCTTGAAAAAAACTTTTTTGCAGACCTGTGTAATTTCATGTATTGATAGATTACCGTAAAAAAAATCAAAGTATCCTCACCTGTCCACCGTTAATCCATAATGCTGAGGTTCCACGACGATCTCCAACTCTGCTACATCCATCTATTGGATGCGTCATTTCTGGGATGACTAAGTGTTGATTTTCTCAGTCTGGAAGGGGGCCAATATCCAAACCCCTTCCCTGCCTATTAATATGAGTCAACAGCTTTCTGATTAGCCTTTGCAGGTTAGTAAAATTAAGGGGACCTCAAGTCATTTTTTTTGGTTCCTCCTTTTTATTAATCATTAAAGGCTAAGCAAACATCCGTGAGCTGTTATTAATAGGCTTGGAACCTTTATGGCTATTGTCCCTTCCCAAAGTATTAACACCAGCCCCCAGCTGTAGGCTTTCCCTTAGCTGGTAGGGAAAATTAAGGGGGATCCCACGTCATTTTGAAATGTATTTATTGAATATAGGCGATACACAGACAGCGGGTACTGTTTACACATCTAATCAGCATCGCTTGGTCACGCTGATCGCAAGGAGACTGGGCGACAATGATGAAACTGGTAGTCAGTGCTATTCCAAGGCAGCGTGTGCTGCCATCACTGTCTCCTGCTCTTACTGATCGCAGGGATACCAGGAGACAATGATGAGAGATCAATTCAGCACCCGGAGCCTGGGAACAGCGCTAACTGTACTTCTTTTTCCCAGACGCTGATATGTTTTACACTAATGCGGCACACGGATGCGGCACACGGACACTGATAGCACTGGTACCAGTTTTTCGAGTATAAAAAAAAAGCTGGTGTCTCCAGGAAAATCTTGACAGCTTTATTACATTTTCATTAAAATCAGGTCACAAACAGGACAGTGTTCTGGTGTTGGAGCGTTTTCGACTTCAACAGTGTTAATGTTTTTTCCAGTACCGGTAACATCAGGACATGTGAAAGAGGCCTAACACTGAAGCTTTTCTGTGGAAAATCCACACCAAATAAGCATAAAAATAAAGGCTGTCTCTAAACTGCTATTCATAGCTACTATACGATATGTAGTGCACAGTGGCATGTAAACGTTTGGGCACCCCTGGTCAAAATTACTGTTGATGTGAACAATGAAGCAAGTAGAAGATGACATGATTCATAAAAGGCCTAAAGTTAAAGATGACACATTTAAAAAATTACAAATAGGAAAACGGTTCAATGCAAAAGTTTGGGCACCCTTTGAGATTTGTTTGGTCAGATAATTTTGATCAACATTTTAGACTTTAATTAGCCTGTTAGGTTATGGCTTGCCCACTATCATCATTCGGAAAGGTGAGGTATCATCATTTGGAAAGGTGAGGTGATGCAAATTTCCCAGCTTTGTAGAAACCCAGTCTGTTTATGACATACCCTCCTGGCTTCTGACCTTGGACTTCTTGAGCATTTTGCTCACGGCTTAGCAATGAGAAGTGACTAGTCAGGGTCTGGAAGACCAAGCAAAATTTCAGTGAGAGCTGCTTATAGGACTGCTAGTGAGTCAAATCTGAATCCCCTCTTGACTGCAAAAGACCATCAGAAGGAATTAGCAGATTCTGGAGTTGTAGTACATTGTTCTACTGTTCAGAGACACCTGCAGAAATATGGCCTTCATGGAAGGCTAATCAGAAGAAAACCTCTCCTGCATCCTCATTATAAAATTCAGCATCAGATGTAAGTATAAACATTTAAACAAGCCTGAAGCATTTTGGAAACAAGTCCTGTGGACCAATGAGGTTAAAATATATCCAGAATTCAATATATTAGAATGTCCAAGGCACCATAGCACTTTCTATGGAGAGAAAGTACAGAACCTATGAGTTATCACTATTTGTAAAGAAATACAGGTGGCGCTGAGCAAGACAAGTATTCAAAGTTCATGTTGCAAATATAAGAAACATGTTTGGACCCATAGAAGCACTATGTTCACTGCAAAACAGCCATTGTCCATCTTACACATATTCCTGCACCGCCTGCCTGCCGCCCGCCACTTATTTGTCTGAAGATTGAATAAAGGACTGAATTTTTTCAAAGAAATGGTGAATGCCGCATTTTTCTCATGGACTTAAAATAGATCCAAAAGGCAGCTATTTGCATGCATTTCTTTTAGATCTACACACATCACACATCAACATCTTTATTGTGTCTATCTGTTGCTGCATTTCCAACAAATAGCATTTTAATTAATATGCAAATTAGGCATTAAGTGCCCTTGGCTTGGAAAAGCACTTCCAAAGCCTCTGCCTCCAGAGGTTGTCTCCCTGCCCAGAACCAGCCTCTTCTGGTGACAAAGATACCGGAACTGCTTTGCCATACCCAGAAAATGTAACATCTCATTTGCATATTCATAAAATGCTGATTTCTCAGGAAAGCAACAACAGAGAGAAGATATAAATCTGTGGATACAGTAAATTTAGCTTTCAAAGACCCACATGTCCATATATGAGGAGAGGGGAGTTGATCTTACTGACAAATTGCCTTAATTGAAGTATTAATCCCTTTAAACTGTTTCATTGTGTAATATTCTGGATTTAATTCATGTCTAAAGTTTTGAACAGTGGGGCAGAGACCATTTAAAAATCAAGAGCGGATTATTATTACTGTAAGGTTCTATTACATCATGTGCTGGCAAGAAGCCTGGATAGAAGCGCAATAGCTTAGGGTGTTCAGGTTAATATAGGACACTGTGCGCTGACCATCCTCATATTATCTAAGACCACAGGGCCTCAGCACTAAGCGAAACTCTATTTCAACCTCCATCATTGTACACATAGCATGAAGAGTCAATAAAATGTCATCAAGAAAATGTGTGGCGAAGAAAGACGCTAGTAAGACAGGCACTCAGCACAATGTAGCATGTAGTGATACCACACATATCTATCATCTCGGCAGCATATCGATTGCTCATAAAACATGCTAAGTCTAATCTGTTACCTATAGAATATGGACTTCTTGAGTTAAAGAGTCTGAAACACCTTAATAATACAACTGGACACTTTAATAGAAAATTGTTAGATCTAAGATAAACATTTAAAAAGGACTCGAGGTACCCCACACCTGGGTTATTTCGGTTCATATGCCTTTAAAGAGAACCTGTCTTTTGATTCACGTGAACTAATTATCCTCCTCTACTCCTCTTTGGTCAGACCTCCCCTGGAATACTGTGTCCAGTTCTGGGCACAAACTGGAGCAAGGTCAGAGATGGGCGACCAGAATGGTGACCAGTCTGCAAACCATGTCCTATGAGGAACGGTTGGAGTATTTGGGAATGTTTAGCTTACAAAAGAGAAGACTGAGAGGAGAGTTAATAGATGTCCACAAATATCTCAAGGGATGTCTCAGTGTGGAGGGATCGTCCTTAAGGTACCGTTACACTAAACGATTTACCAACGATCACGACCAGCTATACGACCTGGCCGTGATCGTTGGTAAGTCGTTGTGTGGTCGCTGGAGAGCTGTCACACAGACAGCTCTCCAGCGACCAACAATGCCGAAGTCCCTGGGATGCCACCCTTGTGTTATCTACTGAGTTAGCCCTCCCTCTGTTATCTTCCCCCACCCAGGGAAGAGGGGCGCTACTGTGCACCGCAGTACACCAACCCGACGAACAAGGCAACACAAACAAGGGTAAACTGAAAATACCAAGCATACAAATATTCGCACACATATAACAGAGGAATGCATTGGGAGTGGAGGATGGGGAAAAAACAAAGTAAGAGGAGGGAAGGGAATTATCACACTTACAAACCACGCAACAGTCACAGATAAATCCTCCAAAACTTTTTCTCATATAAACACTTCTCCTCCAAGCCATGCAGCAAAAACTAGCTCTGACATGGGTTTGAATCATGACCCAGATTATAAAGGAGATTGGAATGGCTAACTGAGCTAAGCTGAGAGCTCATACTCCCAGAGTTTCCAACATGGCCAGTTAACTCCTGCTCTGCCAAAATAAATAATCACCATTTAAAAAGAAGGAGAAGTGCTCCTTTTCAGCCCAGAAGTAGGAGCAATCAGACGCTGCGGTATTTTGGCTCCTCTCTGTTGCGATAACCCCATGACACATAAGGAGACATTGGCCAATCACCTGCAGCAGCCCTGGGAAGAGCCGGATGGGTGTGGTGCCAGACCAGGCCTGGATTGCAAATCTGCCTATTTGTGCAATTTCCCGATAGGCTGAGCTGCCAAAGTCACAGTGGGCCGCCCACCCTCACCTCTTCTAGCCTCTTCAGTCCCTGACTGACAGCTCCTGCAATCAGCACAGGGTCCTTTTTTGGCATCTGGCACTGGCAGCAAGACATCCTGTGATAGTGGAGCTAGGGCTGCTTGACTCTCTGGCTCCTCTTCTCATGCTGTGCAACCTGTCTTAATATAGAAAACTTTCCAGTCTGCTCTGTGTCTGTGAGCAGTATAGAGTCTCAAGTCTCCAGACTTAGAGCAGCTGCACGGTGACCCATGTGCGGCACAATGGTGAAGAAGGGTGTTTTGACTTCTTGTAATTTGTTAACCTGGGGCGGAGCTTAGCAGCGTTAGGGAGCGGCTTAATGTTTGGACCCACTACTCCATGTGTTGGATATATCTTGGTGGAATGCAGACAGCATTGGATGAGGTAAGTAAGCAACAATGTGACTTTACTGTGGTGTTTGGAATGTGTTTGTGTTGTGTATATCCTCTACTTGTGTACACTGCACTTGTTTCATGTGTGTGACATGTGTGCAAGGCATTTGTGTGACATGTGTCATGTGTGCTGTACTTGTGTGCATGGTATTTGTCTTTTGCGCATGCTGATTGTGTGTCATGTGTGCTGTGCTTGTGTGACGTGTGTGCTTGTGTGACATGTGTTATGTTTTTGCTGTGCTTGTGTGACGGGTGTGTCATGCGTGCTTGTGTGCCATGTGTTATCTGTTTGCTGTACTTGTGTGCATGCTGCTTGTGTGTCGTGTGTGCATGTTATTTGTCTTTTGTGCATGCTGCTTGTGTGTCATGTGTGCATGTTATTTGTCTTTTGTGCATGCTGCTTGTGTGTCGTGTGTGCTGTGCTTGTGTGATGTGTGTGCTTGTGGGCCGTGTGTTATGTGTTTGCTGTACTTGTATGCATAGTGATTGTGTGACGTTTGTGTCATGTGTGAGGTGTGTGTCATGTGTGTATGGTGCTTGTGTGTCACATGTGCATAATGCTTAAAGTGTGCATAAAGTGTGCATAAAGTTTAAGTAACATGTGTGTGTTGTGCTCTCAGGGCTTGTGTGACATGTACACTATGATTTTCAGATGCATATGCTGTGTTCTTATATGTTAGAACAATACGATAACACCTCAGGGATCAATACACATGGTAGTAAACCAAATTCCAATAAAATCAAAGATAATAAAAGAATTACCCCCAGGGTTATACCAAAGAAAAGTGTAAACCACTCATGAACCAAGAAAGAACCAACCACCAGAACTATGGAGGCACCATGGAAAACCGGACAAGAAGATATAATCCAAGATATATAACTTTATTAATAGCAACAGCAATACAGGAAAAATAATAAATATAAATTTAAGTGTGCGCGTATCAGGACATTACATGCAAGCATAAAAAATTGATAATAAACAATATAAAAGCAATAAATAATAAAAAATGGACCTATACAAGTAAATAGTCTCCTGAATAGGATGTAAGTAGTGGACCTATGCAAGTTAGTAGTCTCCTAAATAGGATATAGGGAATCTCCAAGATTTCTTAAGTGAAAAAAACACTAATTAACGTGACAATCAATGATAAAAATATAATTGTGCCATAGTGAAAAAGTAAGTAAATAAATGAATAATAAATAGCAACCTATACAGGTGCAATAATGCAGCATGTCACATGGTAAACAAACAATCCTCCATGTGGCTTATAAAGTGCTTATATGCAAAGTGCAAATAAAGGAGAGATCATGGAGATCGTTACCTTGAGGTGCCACTCTGTCCTGGAGACGCACACACCCCGACGCGCGTTTCGGAACGAGGTTCCTTCGTCAGGTCTTCTTATATGTTCTTATATGGTACAATTTGTTACTTAAAGTTGGGGACCCATACACAATTTTTGCTCTGGGGCCCTTTGCTCTCAGTTTCTGTTCCTGACCTCTTTGTACAATATGCATATTCAGAATTCCTAACTTTAATCTTCTGTCATAAACTATATAGCCTGTGTTAATCTAAAGCCCACAGGATAGGACCTGCATGTGGACTGCGTGTGGATGGATTCTGCCTTAGTGTAGGTGCGCTGTGATGGAAATGTAGGAGATCTTTTTCATGATCTTTTTACACCTAGGCCTGCGACGGGGACAAGGGGGCATGCTCTACGTCTAGAGCAGTGTTTCCAAAACTCCAGTCCTCACAGCCCCAAGATATCATGTTTTCAGGATTTTCTTAGTATTGCACAGGTGAGAACCTGTAGCAGTTTTTGATGCATTGATAATAATTCTATCACCTCTGCAATACCAAGGAAAGTCTGAAAATATGATGTGTTGCAGGCCGTAGGACTGGAGTTTGGGAAACACTGGTCTAGAGGAAAGAAGGTTTAATCATAATCACAGATGCAGATTCTTTACTGTAAGAGTAGTGAGACTATGGGACTCTCTGCCACACGATGTTGTAATGATTAATTCACTACTAAAATTCATAGAGTCCCTGGATGCTGATAATATTACAGGTTATGAGCACTAGATTCTGTGATGGGACGTTGATCCAGGGAATTAGTCTGCTTGCCGTATGTGGATTTTTTTTTCCACTAATATGGAGGTAATGTTGTCTGTCCCATGGGGTTTTTGCCTTCCTCTGGATCAACATATTAGGCTATAGGTTGGACTTAAGTCTACCTTCAACCTTACAAATTATTTAGTGCAGTGGTTAGCCTGGGGTGGTGAGAAGGTGACTGACAGTGACAGAGCACACAGAGACAGCCTGAGACACAGACAGATCCTGCTCCAACATCTAGCAAAAGTTTCATCTAAAGTTAGTGGTGGATTCACATCTACACAGCTCAGTGACGCTGTATAATATATTTCAGCTGATTTATATTGTCCTCTAGCCTGCTGCTGCTACTTCTCTCTGTTTGCTACCGAGAAAGAAGAGCAGAAATCTCTCATGTCTGTGTGCGCTGTGTATGGGAGACAATATAGCAGTTGGTGACCATCCACAGGCTCGTAGGCAACTCAAAATTAGAAAGAGAAGCTACAAAGGGGAACACCGGTAAAAATGTGGCATGTAAGTCATATAATGGACAGAAATTGTGATATTCCTCAACAATAGCTTATTCTGAAAAGTTACTTAAAACAGTAGGCTCCCTTTAATAGTGTTGTATAGGAGCCGTTATTTAGTGTAATATTCATGTAACTGTTTCCTAATGGACTGTATATTGGTATATGCCTATGTTGTTTGAGCCATCTCATTACATTGCCCATCAACACTGATGGCTCTCTTCTCATTAATTAGATTGGGCTGGGAAATACTAGTTTTCCTTTACATACAATGTAGTAGAAGGTTTTGGAAGGGGGGCGTGAGTCAGTTCATATATAGACCTTAGTCTAACTAGGAGCAGGACCCGTTAACTGAAGTTTCAAGGAGCTGCAAGGTCTTGGCTATGTAATTTATACTTCTGCACACCCCAAAACAGGGGGCTGTTGTAATACTGACAGGGGAGCTGCCCCTATAACATCCAGGTCACTATCTATCCCCTTTTTCCACTTTAGTCGCTAGGCCGCACGAATCCCTAATACGTACTAACCCTTCAGCCAGCACTACATTGTGTGCAGAATTATTAGGCAATTTGTTTTTTGATAATTAGTTTTTTTACTGAACAACTACAGTGTTGTGTCAGTCATTCCAAAAGGTTAATAAAACTGAAAGCTGGATTTTTAACAAGGTAAAAGTGATGTTTCTTAACCCCTTCCCGACCTTTGATGTCACGTAGGCGTCATGAAAGTCGGTGCCAATCCGACCCATGACGCCTATGTGGCATCATGGAAAGATCGCGTCCCTGCAGATCGGGTGAAAGGGTTAACTCCAATTTCACCCGATCTGCAGGGACAGGGGGAGTGGTAGTACAGCCCAGGGGGTGTGGCTTCACCCCCCCATGACTACGATCGCTCTGATTGTCTGTTGAAAGTGAAACTGCCAATCAGAGCGATTTGTAATATTTCACTTATTAAAACTGGTGAAATATTACAATCCAGCCATGGCCGATGCTGCAATATCATCGGCCATGGCTGGAAATACTGGTCTGCCCCCCCCCAACCTACCGATCGCCCCCCCAAGCCACCGATCTGTGGTCCGCTCCCCTCCGTCCCGTGCTCCGCTCCCCCTGTGCTCTTGTCCGCTCCCCCATGCTCCAATCCCACCCCTAAGTGCTCCAATCCAACCCCCCTGCACTCTGATCCACCCCCCGTGCTCCAATCCACCCCCCATGCTCCAATCCACCCCCCATGCTCCGATCCACCCCCCGCGCTCCGATCCACCCCCCATGCTCCAATCCACCCCCCCCCGTGTTCCCCCCACCCCATCATACTTACCGAGCCTCCCAGGGTCCGTCCGTCTTCTCTATGGGCGCCACCATCTTCCAAAATGGTAGGCGCACTGTGCATGCGCCCGCCGAATCTGCAAGCCAGCAGTTTCGTTCCAATGTGCATTTTGATCACTGTGATAAAACATATCACAGTGATCAAAATAAAAAAAATAGTAAATGACCCCCCCCTCTTTGTCACCCCCATAGGTAGGGACAATAATAAAATAAAGAATTTTTTTTTTCCACTAAGGTTGGGGTTAGAACTAGGGTTAGGGTTAGGGCTAGGGGTAGGGTTAGGGCTAGGGGTAGGGTTAGGGTTAGGGGTAGGGTTAGGGGTAGGGTTAGGAATGTGCACACGTATTCTGGTCCTCTGCGGATTTTTCCGCAGCGGATTTGATAAATCCGCAGCGCTAAACCGCTGCGGATTTATGGCGGATTTACCGCGGTTTTTCTGCGCATTTCAGTGCGGTTTTACAACTGCGATCTTCTATTGGAGCAGTTGTAAAACCGCTGCGGAGTCCGCAGAAAGAAGTGACATGCTGCAGAATGTAAACCGCTGCGTTTCCGTGCAGTTTTTCTGCAGCATGTGTACAGCGATTTTTGTTTCCCATAGGTTTACATTGAACTGTAAACTCATGGGAAACTGCTGCGGATCCACAGCGTTTTCCGCAGCGTGTGCACGTACCTTTTTTAATTAGGCTATGTGCACACTGTGCGGATTTGGCTGCGGATTGGCCGCTGCGGATTCGCAGCAGTGTTCCATCAGGTTTACAGTTCCATGTAAACCTATGGAAAACCAAATCCGCTGTGCCCATGGTGCGGAAAATACCACGCGGAAACGCTGCGTTGTATTTTCTGCAGCATGTCAATTCTTGTGCGGATTCCGCAGCCTTTTACACCTGTTCCTCAATAGGAATACGCAGGTGAAATCCGCACAAAATACACTGGAAATCCCTGAAAATCTGCTGGTAAAACGCAGTGCCTTTTACCCGCAGATTTTTAAAAAATGGTGCTGAAAAATCTCACACGAATCCGCAACGTGGGCACATAATAGCCTTAGGGTTAGGGTTGGAATTAGGGTTGTAGTTAGGGTTGTGTTGGGGTTAGGGTTGTGATTAGGGTTATGGCTACAGTTGGGATTAGGGTTAGGGGTGTGTTGGGGTTAGTGTGGGAGGTAGAATTGAGGGGTTTCCACTGTTTAGGCAAATCAGGGGTCTCCAAACGCAACATGGCGCCACCATTGATTCCTGCCAATCTTGTATTCAAAAAATCAAATGGTGCTCCCTCAATTCCGAGCCCCGACGTGTGCCCAGAGAGTGGTTTACCCCCACATATGGGGTACCAGCATAATCAGGACAAACTGCGCAACAATTACTGTGGTCCAATTTCTCCTGTTACCCTTGTGAAAATAAAAAATTGCTTGCTAAAACATCATTTTTAAGGAAAGAAAAATGATTTTTTATTTTCACGGCTCTTCTTTGTAAATGTCTGTGAAGCACTTGGGGGTTCAAAGTGCTCACCACTTATCTAGATAAGTTACTTGGGGGGTCTAGTTTCCAAAATGGGGTCACTTGTGGGGGGTTTCTACTGTTTAGCCACATCAGGGTCTCTGCAAACGCAACGTGACGCCCGCAGAGCATTCCATCAAAGTCTGCATTTCAAAACGTCACTACTTCACTTCCGAGCCCCGGCATGTGCTCAAACAGTGGTTTACCCCCACAAATGGGGTATGAGCATACTCAGGAGAAACTGGACAACAACTTTTGGGGTCAAATTTCTCCTGTTACCCTTGGGAAAATAAAAAATTGCGGGCTAAAAAATCATTTTTGAGAAAAGAATTTTTTTTTTTTTTCATGGCTCTGCTTTATAAACTTCAGTGAAGCACTTGGGGGTTCAAAGTGCTCACCACACATCTAGATTAGTTCCTTTGGGGGTCTAGTTTCCAAAATAGGGTCATTTGTTGGGGATCTCCAATGTTTAGGCACACAGGGGCTCTCCAAACGTGACATGATGTCAGCTAATGATTGGAGCTACGGTAATTTTCCATTTAAAAAGCCAAATGGCGTGCCTTCCCTTCCGAGCCCTGCCGTGCGCCAAAACAGTGGTTTACCCCCACATATGGGGTATCAGCGTACTCAGGACAAACTGGACAACAACATTTGGGGTCCAATTTCTCCTATTACCTTTGGCAAAATAGGAAATTCCAGGCTAAAATATCATTTTTGGGGAAAGAAAAATTATTTTTTATTTTCATGGCTCTGTGTTATAAACTTCTGTGAAGCACCTGGGGGTTTAAAGTGCTCAGTATGCAACTAGATAAGTTCCTTGGGGGGTCTAGTTTCCAAAATGGGGTCACTTGTGGGGGAGCTCCAATGTTTAGGCACACAGGGGCTCTCCAAACGCGACATGGTGTCCGCTAACAATTGGAGCTAATTTTCCATTCAAAAAGTCAAATGACGCTCCTTCCCTTCCGAGCCTTACCATGTGCACAAACAATGGTTTACCTCCCTCATATGAGGTATCGGCATACTCGGGAGAAATTGCCCAACAAATTTTAGGATCCATTTTATCCTATTGCCCATGTGAAAATGAAAAAATTGAGGCGAAAAGAAATTTTCTGTGAAAAAAAGTACTTTTTCATTTTTACGGATCAATTTGTGAAGCACCTGAGGATTTAAAGTGCTCACTAGGCATCTAGATAAGTTCCTTGGGGGGTCCAGTTTCCAAAATGGGGTCACTTGTGGGGGAGCTCCAATGTTTAGGCACACAGGGGCTCTCCAAACGCGACATGGTGTCCGCTAACGATGGAGATAATTTCTCATTCAAAAAGTCAAATGACGCTCCTTCCCTTCCGAGCCTTACCATGTGCCCAAACAGTGGTTTACCCCGACATGTGAGGTATCGGTGTACTCAGGAGAAATTGCCCAACAAATTTTAGGATCCATTTTATCCTGTTGCCTGTGTGAAAATCAAAAAATTGAGGCGAAAATAATTTTTTTTGTGAAAAAAAGTACTTTTTCATTTTTACGGATCAATTTGTGAAGCACCTGTGGGTTTAAAGTGCTCACTATGTATCGAGATAAGTTCCTTGGGGTGTCTAGTTTCCAAAATGGGGTCACTTGTGGGGGAGCTTCAATTTTTAGGCACACGGGGGCTCTCCAAACGTGACATGGTGTCCACTAAAGAGTGGAGTCAATTTTTCATTCAAAAAGTCAAATGGCGCTCCTTCCCTTCCAAGCCATGCCGTGCGCCCAAACAGTGGTTTACCCCCACATATGAGGGATCAGCGTACTCAGGACAAATTGGACAACAACTTTCATGGTTCAGTTTCTCCTTTTACCATTGGGAAAATAAAAAAATTGTTGCTAAAAGATCATTTTTGTGACTAAAAAGTTAAATGTTCATTTTTTCCTTCCATGTTGCTTCTGCTGCTGTGAAGCACCTGAAGGGTTAATAAACTTCTTGAATGTGGTTTTGTGCACCTTGAGGGGTGCAGTTTTTAGAATGGTGTCACTTTTGGGTATTTTCAGCCATATAGACCCCTCAAACTGACTTCAAATGTGAGGTGGTCCCTAAAAAAAATGGTTTTGTAAATTTCGTTGTAAAAATGAGAAAACGCTGGTCAAATTTTAACCCTTATAACTTCCTAGCAAAAAAAAATTTTGTTTCCAAAATTGTGCTGATGTAAAGTATACATGTGGGAAATGTTATTTATTAACTGTTTTGTGTCACATAACTCTCTGGTTTAACAGAATAAAAATTCAAAATGTGAAAATTGCAAAAATTTTCAAAATTTTCGCCAAATTTCCGTTTTTATCACAAATAAACGCAGAATTTATTGACCTAAATTTACCACTAACATGAAGCCCAATATGTCACGAAAAAACAGTTTCAGAACCGCTAGGATGCGTTGAAGCGTTCCTGAGTTATTACCTCATAAAGGGACACTGGTCAGAATTGCAAGAAACGGCCAGGTCATTAAGGTCAAAATAGGCTGGGTCATGAAGGGGTTAAATATGTGCGTGTGCAGAATTATTATGCAACTAAATAAAAAACTTTTTTCCTATCTCAGTTGTTTATTTTCATCCGTTACAGTGAGAATAATAAACCATCAACTCAAAATGTACATAAATAAATCTATGACATTTTCCAAAAAAATATCAGTGACAAATAAAGCCTCCTTTATTTTCAATAAAAGCCATAATCCATAATCTCCATCCATGGAGTCCGTCATTTTCCTAATCTGTTGGTGATCAGCTTACTTGGGCAGCACCAATAACAGCCCCAGGCACTGTGCAGAGAGGTGACTGTTCTCCTTCACCGTAAATCTCCTATTTAAGAAAGGCCCACAAGTCCTCAATAGGGGTAAGGTCTTGTGAGGAAGAGGTCATGTTATTACTATTTCATCTTTAAGGCCCTTACTGGCACCGAGCAGTGGAGACTTTAATGCTATGATGGAGCATCATCCAGCATAAAATGATGGTTTTCTTGACAGATGCAGATTTTGTTCCTGTACCACTGCTTGAAGAAAGTGTCTTCTAAAAATTGGCAGTAAATTTGGAAGTTATTTTTGAAACCTTCTTCAACCCAAAAAGGTCCAACTAGTTCATCTTTAATAATTCCAGCCCACAGCAGTACCCACCTCCACCTTGCTTGCGTCTGAGTGGAAGTGGAGGTCTGTGCATGTTACTGATCCAGCCATGGCCCATCCATCCAGTCCATCAAGTGTCACTTCCTTCTCATCAATCCATAAAGCCTTTGAAAAATCTGCTGCCACGAGTTTACCGCAACAGAGAGGAGCCCAAAGACAGCAGTGTCGGATTTCTCCAACTCCTCCACTGACTAGAAGCACTATACTTCTTAAAATGGTGTAAATTTCTTTTGGCAGTGCAGGGATTAATCTGCTCAGTTGAGAGCTCCTGGAAGCTTTCCTGCATTAAGGCTCCCAGCTGTGCACTGTTAGCCCTGGGCCCTGGCTAGCAACCATTGTCAGAAAGCTTATGCTGCATGGCTGGAGGTTGTTGATGGCTATTATAGAAGGCTTTTGGTGGGTTTATCTGTGACTCTTGCTAGGTTTTGAGTTTGCGATAATTCCCTTTTCTTCTCCTATTTTGGTTTAACCCTATCCTCCACTCCCCGATGCATTCCTCTGTTATATGTGTGAGTATATTTGTATGTTTGGTATTTTTCAATACCCCTGTTCGTATTACCTTGTTAGTCTGGTTGGTGTATTACGATACACTACTACTCCCCTCTTTCCTGGGTGGGGGAAGGGTACAGAATGAGGGCTGATTCAGGAGCTAAAGCAAGGTATATGGCCCTGGTGTCTTCACCATCAGAAGTAAACTGTGAACAGGGCGAGCTAGGGCGCCCCTAGCATTAGGATCAGAGAAGGAGCCCCTGGTCCCAGGTCTCCCAGCAACAGTCGTAACATCTGTCTTTAGATATTTATTGGCAAAATCTAGACGTTTCCACTTTTGTTTCTTGTTCAGTGGTGGTTGGATTTTAGCCTCCCTTACATTGGCCATGGCTCTGAGCTCTGAACACCTTGTACTTCTGGGCTCCAGGGAAGTTGCCGTTCTGGAGTATAACTGTACTGGAGGATAATAGCTTCCTGGTTGCTTCATGTTTTATTCCCAATACATTTTTTGCCACCCAGTTGACTATTGACCACAAAACTTTTAATGTTTCTGGGATCACACCCCAATAATTTAGCAATTTCCTGAGTGCTGAATCCCTCTATAAGATGTGTAACAATTTTTGACTTTTCAGAGTCAGTTAAATTTCTTTTTGGTCCATTTTGCATGAGGAAAACAAGCTGCCTAATAATTCTGCACTCCTTGATAAAGGGCGCTGTATCCTAAGGCTACACGCTCATCATAATACAAATACTGTACACAGCACCTGATCTACTTCATCTAATAAATATTCACGTTTATACAGCATGGAGTTGGAAAATTTGCATAAAAATGATAACACTCACGTGCTCAATAATGATGCACCGTGTAGAGGGCTCTCGCTCTTCTACTATCAGTGTATTAAAGAGATTGTCCACTACTTTTACATTGATGACCTATCCCTAGGATAGGTCATCAATGTCTGATCGGTCTGGGTCTGACACCTGGCACCCCTATGATCAGCTGCAGTGTTGGCCGTGGCTGTGGCTGGTCATTAGTACCCGCTTGCTCCATCTACTTAGACTGGGCAGGGCTTGGTACTGCACATCCTCCTCGTATCCAAATCAATAGGAGGCGGATGTGCAGTATCCTGTGGCAGACAGAGCAGTACAGCAAGTGAGTACTTCAGGCCGGAGGCCTCCACCACCTATAACAACTGATCAGCAGTGGTGCCAGGTGTCAGTCCCCGGACAATCAGACATTGATGACCTATCTTAAGGATAGGTCATCAATGTAAAAGTAGCGGACAACCTCTTCTAATTCTACTGAGCTCACAAGCTCCTCCTAGTGGAGACTAAAAAAAAATTTAAATCGATGACTTTGCAAGGTAATGTATGTGGAGCACTTTTCTAATGAAAAAAAAATTGCTTTAAAAATAAAATTAGAACATCATTTTATACTTTCAAGATATACATTTATTAAAGAAGGCATCTACTTTATAGATGATGCAAGTACAAAAATAGCCTAACAGCTGGTTACAGTGCTCAGTCCAGCTTTCCCTGCAAACAGCCCACACCCACTATGTGCTAAATTCAAATTTTGTATCTTAGTGTGAAATACTAAGTGTAGACCCCATTATTCAGTGCAGCCCCTTCCTGATGGTCAGCGTGCCCTACAGAGGTCATATGATTGTAAGCCGTGTATTATAGTACTGGACAGAAATAGATTTTTTTTTGCCTCCATCAGTCACATTTCTTTCCATTACTATCATCCATCTTGCCATGTCCATGACAAAGGAATTATCGGAGTCTCTCTTTATTAGAGACTGCTAGCACCAATAGGATATCATGTTAGTAAGGTCTATGTGGGGAATCAATAGGGCAGTGCCGGGTTAAAACAATAATACACAGAGATGCCATTTAAAGCTGCCGGGCCTCAACGCAAAATCTATAACAGCGCCTGTGCATCAGGTGACAGCCACACGTGTCAGACTGGCTATAAGCTGCATGGATTCTTTTCATAATATTCCAAAGGTAAAACTGGGATTTCTAGCCCACATGTGCTAACAGACTCGCAGGTGGAGGAGCTGCATTGAAATTTATCCCTTTTTGCTCCCCAGCCCATTTTCACTTTCCTGACCAAGCCAATTTATACATTTCTGACCAATATCACTATAGCAAATCGCGCTGGAACACTTCAATGGATCCCCGTGATTCTGAGAATACTTTTTCATGACATGTACTTCACGAAAGTGGTAAATATTGGTCCATATGATTTGCTTTCATTTATAAAAAATACTGAAAATTTGAAAACATGTAAAAATTTAGCAAATGTTCAAACTTTGTTTTTTTTTTTAAATAAATAACATTTCCCCACATTTCACATCAGCATCATGTTTTAAGCATATTTTTTTTTATTAGTAACTTAGAATTGTTAAAAGTTTATCATTATCAGCAATTTCTCATTTTTCAAAAAAAAAAAATTACAAAACCAATTTTTTAGGTCAAGCATCCCATTTGAAATGACTTTGAGGGGCCTATATGACAGAAAAAAATGGAAAAAATAAAAAATGTTACTATTTTCCCCAATATATTTCTTTATCCCCAAATTTTGCATTTTCAAAAAGGTGACAGGAGAAAATTGACAGTAAAATTTGTTGTGCAGTTTTTCTCTAGTACACCGATACCCTATATGTAATGGAAAACTACTGTTTGAATGCACGACTGGGCTTGAAATGGAAGGGCCACCATTCAACTTTTGCAGCGCAAAACTGGCTATGTCGCATTTGCAGAACCCCTGTTGTTCCGTTTTGGAAATTACATCCTTTAAGGAACTAATCTAGAGGTTTGGTGAGCACCTTGACCCCCCTGGCGCTTCACAGAAGTTTTTAACATTGAGCCGGGAAAATGAAAAAATAAAATTTTTCCAGCAAAAATGTTGCTTCAGACCCAAATTTTTAATTTTCTCAAGAGTAACAGGATAAAATTGACTATTTGAACATTTTCTTCTGAGTACAATAATACCCCATATGTGGCAGAAAACTACTGTTTGGGTGCACAGCTGGGCTTGGAGTAGATGGAGCACCATTTGAATTTTGGAGCGCAAAATTGGCTGGAATTGATAGCGGATACTCAAAACCCCTCACAAGTGACCCCATTTTGGAAGCTCCATCCCTCAAGCAACTTATCTAGAGGTGTGGTGAGTACTATGAACCCACAGGGGCTTCACAGAATTTTATAACTTTGAGCCGTGAAAATATAAAAAATGCATTTTCCCACCAAAATGTTGCTTCAGCACCAAGTCTTTCATTTTCACAGGGGTAACAGGATAAAATGGACTGTGCAATTTGTTGAGCAATTTCTCCTGAGTACACTGATACCCCATATTTGGTGGGAAACTACTGTTTGGGATCACAGCAGGGCTTGGAAGGGACAGAACACTATTTGACTTATGGAGCGCAAAATTGGTAGATAGCAGACGGTACGTCGCGTTTGCAGATTCCCTGATGTGCCTAAACAGTGGAAACCCAGTAGAAGTGACCTCATCTTGGAAGCTACACACCTCATGGAATTTATCATTATGCCATTATGATTCTCCAGGTCATTACAAGTTCATAGACACCAAACATGTCTAGGTTCTTTTTTATCTAAGTGGTGAAAAAAATTCCAAACTTTGTTTAAAAAAAAAAATAATTGTGCCAATTTCCGATAGCCGTAACGTCTCAATTTTTCGATCTTGGCTTGGGTGAGGGCTTATTTTTTGTGCAATGAGATAATGTTTTTAATGATACCATTTTGGTGCAGACAAGATCTTTTGATCGCCCGTTATTGCATTTTAATGCAATGTCGCGGTGACCAAAAAAAACCTTAATTGTGGCGTTTCTTTTGACTCTTTATTCACTATGCCGATTAGTGATCAAGTTAATCCTTTTTTTATTGATAGATCGGGCGATTCTGATTACGGCGATGGCAATTATGTGCATGTTTGATTTTTTTATTGTTTTATTTTGAATGGGGTGAAAGGGCGGTGATTTGAACTTTCATATTGTTTTATTTTTTTACATTTTTAAAAACATTTTTTTTTACTTTTGGCATGCTTAAATGGTCTCCATGGGAGACTAAAAGCTGCCATAATCCGATTGGCTCTGCTACATACAAGGGATGATCAGATCACCTGTATGTAGAATTGTTGACTTGCTATGAGGCCATCAGGCGGCGCTCATAGCAATCTAGCAATGACAACCATAGAGGTGTCCAGGAGACCTCTGGTTGTCATGCCAACCTATCAGTGACCAGCAATCACATGACGGGGGTCACCGATGGGCGGATTTTCGGCCCGATGGATGGAAGCGCGCATTAAATGCCGCTGTCAGAGTTTGACAGTGGCATTTAACTGGTTAATAGCTGCGGGTGGATCATGATTCCACACGTGGTTGTTCCAGGCACGTTAGCTGTTCAAAACAGCTGACGTGTGCTGGGAAAGATGTGGTCTCACCACCGGAGCCCACATCAAAGGGAGGGAGTCCGACATCGGCATAAATGTACACTCAATGTCAGAAAAGGGTTAAAAGTAGAGAGGCTCGAGTCTGTGGCTTTACTATGCTCCTGTTAATGTCCTAAGCTGTTCCCTTCTCCAGGAGACCTGGGACAAATATGTTAGTAAGTATAGTTAGTATGTAGCAACTTACATACAAAAACACTCGCCAAGGGTAGAGAGAAATAAAGAGAAAGATAGGAAGGTACAAACCAAATGGGAATAGGATAATGGAGAAAGCATACACCCAAAAACAGCAGACAACAGCAGCAACTTTGAACTCCAACTCCAGCAAGCCAGGAAGCAAAATTTTCACAGGCAGGGATGAGAAGGTCTGGCCAGGTTTTTTAGAGCGAGAAAATGAGCAGGTCACTAGCAGCTGTGAGATGGAGCTGCATGTCTCTAACCAGCACACAAAGAATTGTTAATCTCTTTAGCTCCAAAGTAAATGAAGTATATTTAATATGAGGAAAAAATCACACAGGGTAAATGGAAGACCTGCAGTTCACAGTATGTAAAGATCACCTATCTCCAGATCTCCCAGGAGGATGTGACATACTACTGACTGCATACTTGTACACAGTTTTTAATGGAACTCAGTAGAGAGATTATTACAAACATCTTGGAGAACTGACCACAGATCTGTGGATGTCACTTGTGCAAATCCTTCTGTCTCTTCCTGTATTGCCTCAATGACTCGATGATGACGAGTTCAGGACTCTGTAGGATCACATCATCACTTCCAGGACTCTTTGTTTTTCTTTAGCCTGAAGACAGTTCAAAATGAAGTTTGCTGTGTATTTGGGGTCATTGTCCTGCTGCAGAATACATTTTGAACCAATACCACACATCTCTGATGGTATTGCATGTTGGATAGCTATCTGCTTGTATTTCTCAGCACTTTGGCCACCATTAATCTTGACCAAATTCCCATATCAATTTGCTAAAATGCAGCCCCAAATGTTTGCACAGAACTGTATATTGCATTCTTCTTTAAGAGGACCACCGCAGTAGAACATCAGCAGATTTGGGTAGGGATCTCAAAGAAATTGCCCTGTACATATAAATAACCCCTTAAAAGGTGCCAAGTTTTATAATGGAAGGTGACTTAAAAATATGGTACAAACCTTTTAAGAAGTTGTTTCAATGTAATGAATGAATGTTCTAAATATGCAAAATGGATCATATTGGCCGATTCCTCCCTCTTATTGATGAATGTTATAAATACAGACAGACTACTGATTACATTCTTAAATGCTCCCATGTGTATTGTCCCATGGTGGTAAGAGGCTATATACCTTGTCTATGCTCCCACAGGGAGATTCATAGAAGGTTATTTTAACCTTGTGACCCAGGATTGCCAGTAATGCTGTCACATGTAGATGGAAGCACAAATTATTTGTATTATAGTCTTTATCCCATATAATGGACAGATCCAGATAGTTGAGGTATCAGAGAATAAGCAAACTACTCAGAAAACGGTATGCAATGCAGGGTAACGAATTCAACTTTTTTTGTTGCATCAATATAAATGTAGCAGTCATTTCCCCACCCAAAAGAAATCTTTTTCCTTAGTGTTGTATGAAGATGAATGGATCTTTTGAAATTTGAATTCGATTACTTTGCCAAATTTTTCACAAAAATTTGATTTGCTGCTAATATATTTGTGTGAATCTCAATATTAGAAAGCTCGTAATTGCTCATAAAATACACGGGGAAGACAGAGAGAGTGAGGATCCCGCTGACCATAAGAGCTTAAAATTAAGGAGAGAGAGAGAGGACCCCACTGACCACTTCTCTGCAGGAGATGGAGAGGATTCTTCTGACCATAAGAGCTCTCACTTGAAAGGATAAGAGAGAGAACCCCAGTGACAATGAAAGCTTGTTCTCTACAGGAGAGACAGGACCCTGCTGACCATAAGAGCTTATTCTCTACAGGAGAAAGCAAGAGAGGACCCTGCTGACCATAAGAGCTTACACTCTACAGGAAGGAGAGAAGACCCTGTTGGACATAAGAGCTTACACTCTACAGAAGAGAGAGGACCCCGCTGACCATAAGAGCTTACACTCTACTGAAGAGCGAGGACCCTGTTGATCATAAGAGCTTATGCAGCGCCCCAGAGTTCTGGTCCTTGCAGGAATGTCGCTCTGCCACTAAGGGGAGTGATGGTACGTCTGATTGCACTAAAGGAGTTCACCTGACCAGGTATCACAGTCACACACTACACTTCACACTCCGGCCACTAGGGGGAGCAAAAGGTTCTATTTACTAGGCCACTCCTCACACTTTGGTAAAACTAGGGGTTGGATAGGAAGTTAGTCAGAAGCTGACTGGGTTTTGTTCAGGCAACATCCCGTGGCAGGGGGTGTTGTGGGGGGAAGATTCAGGGGGGTCCCTGTCAGGCATGGGAACCTGGCAGGCACCTAGCGACAAGGATAGAACGTTATGGAGCCGCGCCTGCGCTACCCTGTGGTGGCATCTAAAGAATGAACACGAAGCGAAGTATATTGTGGAGAAGTGAGAAACGAGATCAAAGCACAAAGGAGATATCCAGTAGGAGTCGTGCCCCGAGATCGGCAACATCCTACTGAGGCGCGTAGCCGGAGGCCAGAACGCCAAGGAAGTAACTGACTCCAAGCATTACTTCAAACAGAGGCAGGACAGTTGACTATAGGTTGGCTGTCTAACATACAACACCTAAGAAGACATAGGGGGCAAACGTGGAGAGGGGCGTCTCTAGGGTCTCAGAATAGCTCCGAGCCTTCCCGCCAAACGGGTGCGTCCTAGCCATAACATACTGGGGGACGAAGCAGAACATCAGAATAGAAACGACAGTTGTGAGGACTATCCCGAATGCTCAGTAGGGAAGGACTGCAACACACAGGCGCTAGTTGGTAGGCACTGATTTCCACCTGCAAAGGGAACTCTGGATGTGCCTTCGGACCGGCCGGTCTCAGACAGCCCTGTTAACAGTGCTCCGGATTGAGGATCCTGAAGTCATCAGTAAAGAGGTAAAGAGACTGCAACCCTGTGTCCTCGTTATTAACTGCGCCTCACACCACCGCCACCTACACTACTGGGAAGCCCTGGGGATACACTTCAACTGTGGGAAGGTATACCATCTAGCTGCCATCCCATCACCCCAGCGGACCCCGAAGCAGCGTCGGTCGCCCTGACCGAACACCGCAGGTGGCATCACGAACCCTTGACAAACTACTATCAACCTTTTCATTGGACGCCCCTTAGCAGGGTCACGGACCGGGTCCCGCCACCATGACAACCCCAGAACTGAGACAGAGAGGACCGGTACCGAGTAACCTGTGGCCCTGTGTCTGGGGTTGTCACGGTGGCGGGACCCGGTCCATGACCCTGCTAAGGAGTGGCCTAGTAAATAGAACCTTTTGCTCCCCCTAGTTGCCGGAGTGTGAAGTGTAGTGTGTGACTGTGATACCTGGTCAGATAAACTCCTTTAGTGCCATCAGACGTACCATCACTCCCCTTAGTGGCAGAGCAAAATTACTGCAATGACCAGGTCTCTGGGGCGCTGCACTTACACTCTACAGAAGAGAGAGGACCCCGCTGACCATAAGAGCTTACACTCTACAGAACAGAAAGAGAGCGAGAACCATGGTGATTATTAGAGCTTGCACATTACAGGTCAGGAAGGGAGATTCCCTCTTACTATAAGAGCGTAGACTCTACAGTACAGAGAGACTTACCCAGTGACACAGGAGATGGAAAATGACTCTGCCATACAATTTGTGCTCCACTGGGATCTACTGATCTGTGATGGCCCAGGTTCTGTCCACCACTGTACAAGGTGTAATAATCCATAAAATCTAAGGAGTAATGCTCCTCAATGTGGAGAGTAACATGCCTGACATGCCATGGCAAGAAGACTTATCAGATCTTTGCACTGAGAGGGGCAACTCCCCGAAACATATGTCTGTAAATTGAGATTTTATTAAAGAGTCGATATTGAGTTTTAAGACTGCAACTTCAAAAAAGGCGGCACTAGAGTTCAAGTCCTCTTCCTTTCCTTTTTTGAAGAGATCATTGGCATAAATCCATAAGATTTCACAGCTGCAGGGCAGTATGAGAAGGTGTCTTACTGAGTCACATATGAAGAGGCGTTACGCCTTACTTACGGAGCGCTCACTAATATACTAAGGGTATGTTCACACGTTCAGGATTTCCATCCTTTTTTTTTCAGGACAGTTTTTTTAAAAAACTGCAGCTCTTGGCAGAAAACGCAGGTCCTTTTTTTGTCCTTTTTTGATGCGTTTTTTGATGCGTTTTTTTATCCTTTTTTTATGCAGTTTTCTATGCAGAGACTGTGTGTTTCCTAGGAAGCTTTTTAGGGCTAAAATGGCTGAAAATACCCTAACCCTACCCCTAACCCTAACCTTACCCCTAACCCTACCCCTAACCCAACCCCTAACCCTAACCCTAACCCTAACCCTACCCCTAACCCTAACCCTACCCCTAACCCTACCCCTAACCCTAACCCTACCCCTAACCCTACCCCTACCCCTATTCTAACCTTAGTGAAAAAAAAAAAAAAAAATTCTTAATTTTTTTATTGTCCCTACCAATGGGGGTGACAAAGTGGGGGGGGTGTCATTTACTATTTTTTTATTTTGATCACTGAGATAGGTTATATCTCAGTGATCAAAATGCACTTTGGAGCGAATCTGCCAGCCGGCAGATTCGGCGGGCGCACTGCGCATGCGCCCGCCATTTTGCAAGATGGCGGCGCCCAGGGAGAAGACGGCCGGACGGACACCGGGACGCCGGGTAAGTATAAGGGGGGGAGATTAGGGCACGGGGGGGGCATCGGAGCACTGGGGGGGGCATCGGAGCACGGGGGGGGCATCGGAGCACGGGGGGGCGGGATCGGAGCACGGGGGGGCAGCCACACTCCGCCCACGCACTTCCGCCCGCTCCCCCGCACTTCCTGCTGCAGCGGTTCTGCACATCAAATCGCAGTAAAACCCGCAGATATATTTTTGATCTGCGGGTTTTACTGCGATTTTGACCTCACAATGGAGGTCTATGGGTGCAGAACCGCTGCGGTTCAGGAAAAAGAAGTGACATGCTCCTTTTTTGCCGCAGCTATTCTGCGCGGCTTTTTAAACGAAATTACGGACCATGTGCACAGCAGTGACTGTTTTCCATAGGGTTACATTGTTATGTACCCTGCATGGAAAACTGCTGCGGAACCGCAGCGGCAATACCGCTGCGGTTCCGCAGTAAAAAACGCACTGTGTGAACATGGCCTAATTAGGCATAGACAATAGTCTTTTTCGGTAAAACAAGATTATAAAATTTATTAATTGTGATTAAAAAGATTTATATTGACCTTTGGCACAAGATTAGTTCAAAAGTTCTGACATGCAATGATCAACATCTTTATTATACAACTATATATATATATATATAGAGAGAGAGATAGTAAGCATCAATACATTACCGGATATTAAAAAAATCAAAAAAGACTCTAGGCCTAGGTAAGTGGCACTTCCACTATAATAGCATCCCATATATAACCAAGGAAGTCAAATGCCAAGTATACAGTGGGGTAAAAAAGTATTTAGTCAGTCAGCAATAGTGCAAGTTCCACCACTTAAAAAGATGAGAGGCATCTGTAATTTACATCATAAGTAGACCTCAACTATGGGAGACAAACTGAGAAAAAAAAATCCAGAAAATCACATTGTCTGTTTTTTTAACATTTTATTTGCATATTATGGTGGAAAATAAGTATTTGGTCAGAAACAAACAATCAAGATTTCTGGCTCTCACAGACCTGTAACTTCTTTTTTAAGAGTCTCCTCTTTCCTCCACTCATTACCTGTAGTAATGGCACCTGTTTAAACTTGTTATCAGTATAAAAAGACACCTGTGCACACCCTCAAACAGTCTGACTCCAAACTCCAGTATGGTGAAGACCAAAGAGCTGTCAAAGGACACCAGAAACAAAATTGTAGCCCTGCACCAGGCTGGGAAGATTGAATCTGCAATAGCCAACCAACTTGGAGTGAAGAAATCAACAGTGGGAGCAATAATTAGAAAATGGAAGACATACAAGACCACTGATAATCTCCTTCGATCTGGGGCTCCACGCAAAATCCCACCCCGTGGGGTCAGAATGATCACAAGAACGGTGAGCAAAAATCCCAGAACCACGCGGGGGGACCTAGTGAATGAACTGCAGAGAGCTGGGACCAATGTAACAAGGCCTACCATAAGTAATACACTACGCCACCATGGACTCAGATCCTGCAGTGCCAGACGTGTCCCACTGCTTAAGCCAGTACATGTCCGGGCCCGTCTGAAGTTTGCTAGAGAGCATTTGGATGATCCAGAGGAGTTTTGGGAGAATGTCCTATGGTCTGATGAAACCAAACTGGAACTGTTTGGTAGAAACACAACTTGTCGTGTTTGGAGGAAAAAGAATACTGAGTTGCATCCATCAAACACCATACCTACTGTAAAGCATGGTGGTGGAAACATCATGCTTTGGGGCTGTTTCTCTGCAAATGGGTCAGGACGACTGATCCGGGTACATGAAAGAATGAATGGGGCCATGTATCGTGAGATTTTGAGTGCAAACCTCCTTCCATCAGCAAGGGCATTGAAGATGAAACGTGCCTGGGTCTTTCAACATGACAATGATCCAAAGCACACCGCCAGGGCAACGAAGGAGTGGCTTCGTAAGAAGCATTTCAAGGTCCTGGAGTGGCCTAGCCAGTCTCCAGATCTCAACCCTATAGAAAACCTTTGGAGGGAGTTGAAAGTCCGTGTTGCCAAGCGAAAAGCCAAAAACATCACTGCTCTAGAGGAGATCTGCATGGAGGAATGGGCCAACATACCAACAACAGTGTGTGGCAACCTTGTGAAGACTTACAGAAAACGTTTGACCTCTGTCATTGCCAACAAAGGATATATTACAAAGTATTGAGATGAAATTTTGTTTCTGACCAAATACTTATTTTCCACCATAATATGAAAATAAAATGTTAAAAAAACAGACAATGTGATTTTCTGGATTTTTTTTTCTCAGTTTGTCTCCCATAGTTGAGGTCTACCTATGATGTAAATTACAGACGCCTGTCATCTTTTTAAGTGGTGGAACTTGCACTATTGCTGACTGACTAAATACTTTTTTGCCCCACTGTATGAAAAAATAAACAAATTTTTATTTCAAAATTAACTAAACAAAACATTTAAAATACATATACAGGGGACAAACCACAAAGTAAACTGCAACACATAAATATGTACCAAAAAAGATATATATTAGCGCCTTTTTGAAAAAATCAATTTATACCAATGTGCAATATTTATATTCACCCACTCTATGGTATCTGAATCCACACCATTCACAGACTTATAGAGTAAGTAGTACTCATTAATAACTTACAAAGTGTACGTATATAAGGTGGCACTGCAAATAAACCGGCACATATGTATTTAAATCTGGGTGGGGACTCAGTTCCATGGTGTGCTACACATAAGTCAGATGCTCATAACATACACAAATAGCACCCATTATCTATAGCCTGCCAATGCATACAATGTAATATAAGCCATAAATAAGCCTTTATAAAGTGCCTACTGCATTATCTAATATATAATTGCCTAGAATACTACTTCCTGCAATTTGTGCCAACTTCCGTGGCTTTGTCCGGAGCTAATGTCCGGAGCTAATGTCCGGAGCTAATGTCCGGAGCTAATGTCCGGAGATTAATTGCCTAGAATACTACTTCCTGCAATTTGTGCCAACTTCCGTGGCTTTGTCCGGAGCTAATGTCCGGAGCTAATGTCCGGAGCTAATGTCCGGAGCTAATGTCCGGAGCTAATGTCCGGAGATAAGTGACATCAACAGTGTCCAGTGTCTGATTGGTTGCCGCCTGCTGCGAGCGACCAATCAGAAACGTGCCGTACTATGACACACTCCGCCCGCCATTTTGGTGTGATTTTTGAATTTTTACCTCACAGCAAGTTTCTACTGCGTGGAGGCGGAGTGACGTTGCTCTTCAAGCTCCTGCCGAATTTCGTCAAAAAAATGATAATACCATTTACCAAAACTATATATATTTAGTTGTGAAGTGGTTCAGTGACATTTTCACACCAATTTTGAACTTTTGTTTGGTGTTTTCTCCATATACTGCCTATTATTTTTGTTCTTTCTTACTATTATTTATTAATTGTATTATTCTTACATTTGAATAAATAAAGTATATATGGATTCTAGACTCCCTATTCTTTAGAATCGGGCTGCCATCTAGTGTTTACATAAAGTGCAAAAGTGCTTCCTACATAAGTGGCCTCACATGTACATAGTATGTGCTTCTAGTAAGCAAAGACAGGCACAGTAAATACATAAGGTGCAAGTAACGGCTTAAGGTGCCAAATGGTACATAACCTGTGTCAGCAGGGGTCTTACTGCTGACACAGGTTATGTACAATTTGGCACCATAAGCCGTTACTTGCACCTGCAATATGAATAGGTCACTCGGAGGGCACTTCCCCGCTTCCATTTTGTCTTTGTTTTACTCAGTTTATGGCAATAGATACATGAAATCACTATCTACACATACATTCAGACATTCTTGTCTCATTTGTATCACAGAAGGCCCACGTGGCAATCTAAAATTATGTTAGCCTGCTTTCTGAGGCTTCAACAGTGTGCTGGGAATGTTTTTTGGAGGTTTCATGTGAACTGCAAATCAAATCTCAAAATGTTTGAATTTGCATGAAAGGAGGGCACTAATTAGAGGATAAGCCAAGAGGCCTAATGTCACTCTGGAGGAGCTTCAGAAATCCACAGGTCAGATGGGAGAATCAAATCCACAAGACAACTATTAGTCATATCTTCCATAAATCTGGCCTTTATGGAAGTCCTGTTTGCATTTGATAAAAAAACATGTAGGGGACACAGCTGCATGCGGATGAAGATGCTCTGTAGAACTCAGTAGAACTTTTTGGACTAAATGTAAAACTCTATGTGTAGTGGAAAACTAACATTGAACATCACCCTGAAAACACCATCCTCACTGTCAAACATGATGGTGGCAGCATCAAGCTGTGGAGAGACTTTTCTTCAGCAGAAACAGGGAAGCTGGTCACAATTGTTGGGAAGATGGATGGAGCTAAATACAGGGCAATACTGGAGGAAAACTTGTTAGAGGCTGCAAAAGACATGAGATTGGGGCATAGGTTCACCTTCCAGCAGGAAAATCACCCTAAACCTACTGCCAGAGGTACAATGGAATGGTTTAGATACAAGAGTATATGCATGTGTGTGAATGGCCCAGTCAAAGTGCAGACCAAAATCCCATTGAGAATCTGTGGCAAGACTTTCAGATTGCTGTTCACAGACACCTCCATCCAATCTCACTGAGCTATAGCTAGTTTGCACTGAAGAATGGGCAAGAAGCAGCAGTTTGGGTCTTTATGTACATGGAAAGAGTTGTGTTTTTTTACATAGTAAAATAATTATTTTTAGGAGAAAGTTTTTTTTATTTAAACAAAAAAAAGTTGTAAACATGTATTTTAATCTTGTTTTAAATATTTAGTCCTACTATGGGACTTGACTATGCAATATCTTGATCAGCACTATTGTCACTGTTCCATCCCTCAGTGTGTCTGGATACAGATATTGACAGCTCAGCCATCCAGTCCAGTACAAGGGTGTGCTGAATATGTCAATGCTTTGATTGACAGCTTAGGCTAAGTTCACATTGTGTTAGCAGCAGCCCGTTCAGCACATACGCTAACGGGCTGCTGCTAGCGCAAGTGCCGGCGTTGCTTCGTGCTAGCGCAGTTCGAGCATCTGCTAGCTCTGTCTGCGCTAGTGGTGATGGACCCGGAAGCGCTGCAGCCCGCGTCTCAGGGTCCATCACTCAATGACGGCACATCGCTAGAGCACGCCCATTATGGGCGTGCGCTAGCGATGCGTCCGACATTGCAGTCTATGGCGGCATTATCGGACTACCATAACGCAATGTGAACCTAGCCTTAGTCATCCAGTCTGGTACAGGGGCGTGGTGAGCTGTCAGTGTGTTGATTGAGGCACAAGCTCCAAGTGCTCATTATCTCAGGTGTTTGCCATGCTACTTAACTGAGCGGTTTCTTTCAGGTCTCTGCCAGACGTACATTCAGCTGAGTGTGGTTTGTTCCACTGTGCCTTGCGTTCTTTTATGTTGATCTTGTGTTGCTTGACCTTGGACCTCGTTCTGACCATCCGTCTGTTTAACCCCTTCTGCTATGATCTGCTATCCTCCTGGTATTCTGACCTCAGAACGTGACATGACTATGCTTTTGTCTCTTCCTTCTGTTTATGACGTACCCTTCTGGCTTCTAACCTTGGACTCCTTGACTATCCTGACTCATGGTTTGATCGTCACATTTGTAAGTACTTATGCAGTGCAGTGCATTATGCCTTTAGCCCAACTCTAAAGGTCTAATGAACTTCTGTCCTAATTCTGACAATGCCTAGCAGCTGTTCTTCGATGGCAGACCTTGGGGACATTGATTGGCCTTTGGGTGCTATAGCAACCCATTGGCACAATGGAGTGACCCTTGTGCCTAACCACTTAGATACTGCAGTCATTATTGACTGAATGATTTAAACAGATAAACTATCAATAATATATAGCTGATCTCTATTGACGATGGGCCAGGATCGTATTTGTACAGTGAGTTGCGCAAACCTTTTGGTGGCTGCATCATTATAGCATATAATTGTCATTCAGCAGGAGGAGAAGAAGAAAAGAACTGGAGTTCATTAGGTATTTTTCTCTAAATAAAGCAACGAGACTCACGATGGGTGAAAACACACAATGTTAGACCCTCATATCCCAGCAACGATGAAAAGTTTCTCAGTGCGGAAACAATCTATGAAGTGGAACCCTCCTGAACCTGTCTTCTCATACTTTCTTTTTAATGGAGAAGTCATCTATTAATTTTTCCATGAACTTTTTTTACTTTTTTTTTCTGTCCTCCCACAATTCCATGTATTGCAGCATAGTATTAATCTGTCTTCTTTTTTAGGTGGGGTCGATATCACTGGTCATCCTGAGCCTCTTGGTTTGGAAAGAGAATGAAGACGACTGATGAGAGAAGCGGTGAAGGAGCAGGAAAGATGTAATGGCCCGTGTCCATATGCATTTATCTGTTACTCGATATGTCAATTCTTATTAACCCTTTTTTTCTACTATATCAGTACTTGTCCCCTGCGTATGAAATCCCAAAAACTGATCACGAATGTAGTAAGCCTTACCCTCAGAGGGACTGGATAGAAATGACACCCGCGGGACACTTTATTGATGGAGAAGTGACTTTGGCGTCAGTAAGAGGCAGCCTGATAAAACACTTTATAAAGTGTATGCAGTATTAATCACTTCAGTTTTATTGAATGACAGTATATTAATTGATTTACCATAATAAGCTGGACTGCTTTAATGGAGATCATCCACATGGATTAATTGTCAGTTCCTTACCGATCGTTTTACCAAGTAGAGTCTCGGGATGAGGATAACGTATATAGTGAAGGCTAGTATATGAAATGATATTGATTCTATTCCGGAATTTTGGGTGATGTATGTTTTTTAGGTTGAACACATTCATATCACACATATAATAATCTTCATAAACTGTCCTTTGCCCTCTGCTGCATTTGGCCGAGAGAGGGGCCACTAAAAAGATTGTGTGGCCAGTGGTTGTACCTATTGTTGGGTGCCTGTGGCCGTCACTATAAACCTAAGTTCACATTATGAATGTTTGATGTGTTTTTCTGTAAAAAAATGTAGCATATTGCAGTTCAAAATGAAAGAGATATATAAAAATTTCATGACCACTGTGCTTTTATTTAAAAAAAACCCTGGAACTCTTTTCTGTCCTGTTGCCCAGCTTCTTCCAATAACTTTAGATTGGAGACTGTGAGCCCTCCCGGGCAGGGTCCTCCCTCCTTATGTACTCGTGTGCCTTGTTATCTGCTCATGTTTAATGTATTTGTCTATATTTGCCCCGTATTCACATGTAAAGCGCCATGGAATAAATGGCGCTATAAAAATGTATAATAATAATAATAATTGGACTTATTCCTATTTCTTGTTGTGCTATACCCTGTTCAGAAAATCACTTTGAGCCAAAACATTCTGACTACAGAGTGATTCCAAAATTCCAGGAGTCAGGACCATGGACAGCAGAATGGCTCTGGGATTTATATCCATGAAGAATTCATCTTTTAAATACAGAAATTCCATTGTAAGATTCCTATAAAACCACTTCTAATTGCTTTAAGAATGTACGGTAATTAGGCCTATAAAAAACGTAACGGACACCTGCAATATAAAGATAAAAAAAATGTATGTTTTGTAATACTATATTAGGATTCGCTCACTTCTGCGCATAAATCTTGCAAGTGAATGCGAAAAAAAAGACATTGCACTTGCGCCAATGTTATTCAAAAAGGCAGTGTTCATCTGCGCGCTTTCCCTCAGCTGGAACTGGGCTGAGGAAAAAATTGTACCATGCTGAGTAAGACCGCATAAAACGGCCGAGACTTACCAATGCAAGTCAATAGGTGCGAGAAAAAAATAACGCAGCACACGGACCATCCATGTGCCGTCTGATTTTTACGCACCCATCTCAAAGGAAACCCGACAACTCATCAGCCAGGTACAGTAAATGCACAGCCAGAAATGAACCTAAGAATAGAATAGAGTATAGAAAGATGGTGAGTGAGATATATAATCAGTGCTTTGCATGTGTAGTTTTCTGTACTTATATTTAGCTAATAAATAAATGAATGAATGAAAAAAATGGCATAGGGCCCCCCTTATTTTTAATAATTAGCTAAGGGAAAGCAGACAGCTGTGAGCTGGTCTTATTACTATGGGGCGGGACCAATATCCATGCAGATTCCCAGCCTATTAATATCAGCTCACAGCAGTTTGCTTAACAAAAAATGACATTGGGTCCCCCTATTTATTATGACCAGCAAAGGCTAAGCAGACAGCTGTGGGATGATATTAATAGGCTGGGAAGGTAAACTACCATATATTCTCGAGTATAAGCCGAGATTTTCAGCCCAATTTTTTAGGCTGAAAGTGCCCCTCTGGGCTTATACTCAAGTCATTGTCCCAGGGGGTCGGCGGGGAAGGGGGAGCGGCAGGAGTGGAGACTGTCACATCATACTCAACCCCACCTGATATGTCTCTGCATGTCCCTGCTTCTTAGATGGTCTCTGGCACCTGCAGCTCTTCCTGTGTTCAGCGGTCATGTGGTACCGCTCATTAAAGTAATGAATATAGAAATGCCTCCACTCCCATAGGCGTGGAGTGCATATTCATTACTTTAATGAGCGGTACCATGTGACCGCTGAACACAGGAACAAGCTGCCGGCGCGCGCCGGAGACCATCGGAGAAGCAGGGACTTGCAGGGACCACTCCAGGAGGGGCAGTGAGAATCTGGAATTGCTTGCCTGAGGAGGTGGTGATGGCGAACTCAGTCGAGGGGTTCAAGAGAGGCCTGGATGTCTTCCTGGAGCAGAACAATATTGTATCATACAATTAGGTTCTGTAGAAGGACGTAGATCTGGGGATTTATTATGATGGAATATAGGCTGAACTGGATGGACAAATGTCTTTTTTCGGCCTTACTAACTATGTTACTATGTTACTATGTTACTATGATGGGGAGTGTGAGCCATTCAATATTCACCTGTTCCCATTCCACCGCCACACTATCTTCCACATCCTCTAGCTGTGACATTCAGGTCAGAGGGCGTGATGATGTGTTCAGTGCATGCCCTCTGCCTGAACAGTCACTGCAGAGAGCCAGAAGACACAGCGGTGAGTGGAAGTGGAACGGGGACAGGTGAATATCGCAAGTGCGAGGGCTTGAGCCAACGGCGACTCCGGCACCTGGCCCCCATAGTGCGCCAGTGTCCCCACCTGCTCAGGACACCAGCCTTCGGCGCCCAGCGATGCTAGGTATGTCATTTTTTTATTTTTTTTATCACAGCAACAGCAGAATATGGGGCATATTATTCTATGAAGCATCTATGGGGCCATCAACCTTTATGGAGCAGTATATGGGGCATATTATGCTATGGAGCATCCAATGGGGCCATCAGCCTTTATGGAGCAACATATGGGGCACATTATTATATGGAGCATCTTATGTGGCCATCAACCCTTATGAAGCAGCATATGGAGCATATTATGCATTGGAGCATCTTATGGGGCCATCAACCTTTATGGATCAGCATATGGGGCATATTATTCTATGGAGCATCTTATGGGGCCATTATTAACCTTTGTGCAGCATTATATGGGGCATATTTTAATATGGAGCATCTTATGGGGCCATTATTAATCTTTGTGCAGCATTGTATGGGTCATATTTTTGTAAGGAGCATCTTATGGGGCCCATCATGAACTGTATGGAGCATGATATGGGGCTCCTTATTCAATATGGATAATCAAAAACATTTAACCTACTGATGTCTCAATCAATTTTACTTTTATTGGTATCTATTTTTATTTTTGAAATTTACCAGTAGCTGCTGCATTTCCCACCCTAGGCTTATACTCGAGTCAGTAAGTTTTCCCAGTTTTTTTTAGGCAAAATTAGGGTTATACTCGGGTCGGCTTATACTTGAGTATATATGGTAATGTTGGCCCCTTCCCAGCCTAATAAGAGCAGGCCTCAGCCACCCCAGAAATTGTGAGTCCATTAGATGTGCCAATTCTGGCACTTAGCCCCGGCTCTTCCCGAATGCCAGTGGCAATCGAGGTAATGGTTTTCGGGTTGATTATAGGTGTCTGACAGACTGTCTGACAGACACAACTCCATTACTTACCCTTGGGTTTGATGTCACCGGACAATACACAGCTAACCCCAACCCAAAAACCATTACCCCAATTGCCACTGCACAAGGGCAATCAGAAGAGCCGAAGCTAAGCTTCAGAATTAGTCTATGTAATGGATGTGTCATTTCTGGGGCAGGTGAGGGCTGCTTTTCACCTGTTCCGCCATTGTTTGTATACCAGTAGCGATCCGGCCTGTTTATGTGTCCTGTCTGACCACTCTGCTCCTGACCTTAGCTATGTATTAAACCTGTGCTGCCAGCCCCGACCTTGGACAGCATAACCATGTTTTTGTCTTTGCCCTCCTGTACAGCGAACCCGTGCCTCTGACCTTCCGGTCATCTGCTACAGTCTGTTGATTTACTTTTCACTTCTTGTTGATTTACTTTTCACTTCTAGCCTCAAGGTACCAAAACAGTAATAGTACCATATTGATACTAGAGAAGTCATTTCTAAAAAAGAACAAACAATATTTTACTATGCTGGATTTTTTGCCTTTCTTCCAAAATAATTTTGGTAACACATATATCACTTTATTTTATTTTTTCGGGAATTATAGTGCCCACTTTCCAGAAGAAAATAACACTTGACATCTCACTAATGCCACCCATTGGAGAAGGATACCCTACAACAAGTCAAGAAAACAAAAAAATTAGCTGGAAGTTGATATAAATGCAATATATATATATATATATATATATATATATATCTACTATATAATTGTCTAAGGGTCACTTCCATCTGTCTTTCTGTCACAGATATTTATTGGTCGCGGCCTCTGTCTGTCATGGAATCCAAGTCGCTGATTGGTCGTGGCAAAATGCCCATGACCATTGCCACGACCAATCAGCGACGGCCACAGTCTGGCGGCAATATGGCCGCTCTTTCCTCCCCGCAGTCAGTGCCCGCTCCATACTCCCCTCCAGTCATCCAGTCAGCCCTCACACAGGGTTAATGCCAGCGTTACCAGAGCACGGTGTAACGCACTCCGGTTACGCAGCTATTAACCCTGTGTGACCAAGTTTTTACTATTGATGCTGCTTATGCAGCATCAATAGTAAAACAATTTAATGTTACAAATAGTAAAAAAAACAAAAAAACGTTATTCTCACCCTCCGACGTGCGTTCTGTCCGCCAGCAGATTCCAGTGCTAAGGATGCTATGGCAGAAGGACCTGCCATGACGTCACGGTCATGTGACCACGATGTCATCACAGGCCCTGCGCGCCTGCGCGAGAAGGACCTGCCATGACATCACGGTCATGTGACCGTGACGTCATCACAGGTCCTGCGCTCATAGTCATACCAACCCTGGCACCGGAAGCTGCCGCGTGCACCGTACACAGGAGCCAGGACTACGATGAATATATGTTTATTTTTTATTTTATGTCACTGGCCAATATACTACACTACTGGGCAATATACTACGTGGCTGACCAATATATTACATACTACATGGCTGTGCAATATACTACGTTGCTGGGCAATATACAGTACTACGTGGCTGGGCATTATACTACATAGCTGTGCAATAAACTATGTTGCTGGGCAATATACTATGTGGCTGGGCAATATACTACGTTGCTGGGCAATATACTATCTGGCTGGGCAATATACTACGTAGCTGTGCAATATACTACGTGGCCGGGCAATATACTACTTGGCTGGGCAATATACTACGAGGCTGGGCAATATAATACGTGGCTGGCCAATATACTACGTGGCTGGGCAATATACTTTGTGGGCATGCATATTCTAGAATACCCGATGCGTTAGAATTGGGCCACCATCTAGTATATACGTATATACACATAAAAGCATGTTCACATTGTGGTCAACTTGAACACCAGCTAAGTTCTTTGGTTTTGTTGTAGTTTCTTGTACTTTGTACAGAGGTGTGGCCCCCTTTTTTGAGCTAGCCATTTTATTTATATAGCTTCCCAAGCTCAGGAGTCTGAATAGTCAGACCTAGGTCCTGCTCTGCCCCATCTACATTGAGGTCATCTACAATGAGGTTTAACACAAGAGCTAGGACCATCCCGATTAGGGCACAACCTTGTTGTGGCGGGATGGCTTTTAAGCTTATTTAATTAAAAACAGTGTACCCCATGTTATTTGTATGTACTATTACTATTTACTTACAACAGGGTATATGCTCATTTGTTTCTATCGTAAGTTTTGTACCTTGCAAGTAAATGTCTCCCCCATGTTCAAGCTATCAATGTGGCCAGTGATATTAGTCAAACCAAGCTGTTTTGGTGGGAGAGATTGGTTAAAGTTGATGCAAAAACCATGTTATGATTACCCCAACGAGACTATTAATAAACGAACCCTTGGTATTTGGAGACAGCGTGACCACATAGGAAATCAAGAAAGTTTTACATTTTGCTTGAGCCAAGTTTGTATTACGTTTGGCCTATGGTCGTGTACATACAGTATATGTGTATATTCAGTGCAGCCATTTAAGACTCCTGGACTGATCGTACACAGTCAAGGTGCAGAGGTTGCAGCTCTCTTCAATATTCATCGACGTTCACATTAAGCTCAGGAAACCAGTAAGAATCTATCACGGCAATAAGTTAACGTCAGATAAAGCAAATTATGGGTTCCACCAACAACTAGAAGCAATAGATGATTAATCTTATCAATAACCATAAAAATCATAACCACTTACTGCATGACCATAAATTACACTCCACCTAGGAGGCTGTGCAAATCATTCAAGGGATTCCCAGCATCAGCATAAAAATGAGTTAATTTGCTTTGTTAACCATATAATGGGCATATGAGGAGGGATGGTGACATTTACAGAGGAAAGCTCATCAGAGACAACTCCTTTCAGGATGAGGCCCCGGAATGATCAGTTGATCGCCTAAGGTCCCGCTCAGGCACAGCACTTGCCTGATTTTGCTTTGGGAAGCTTTTGTGTGCCATGACTAATCTTCCTAGGACAAGAATGGATTGAGTCCTCCAGAGGGATTCCTGATCAAGAAACCCCCTCTAAGAAAACATTTTCTACCTGCATTCATGTACTTGTTGAGACAGGTCACATCTCCACCATGTATTGTGCATGGAGCATCATATCTAAGTATGTTACTGATGAATAGTGAAGGAAAGAAATTGCCAGCTCACCGACAGTTGGAAAAAGTGCACGGAACTTTGTCCTGATGAGACGTGATCAACAATAGAAAAAGTCTGATGCTCCAGCTCCTTGTTATAAAATTAAAAATGCATTGTTTCTATATTAAAACATATATATGATCCTGGACAGCACTCAAGTGAACAAGAGGCAAAGCGACGCGTTTTTGTAGCAGCAGCGATCTTTGTAAGCGGGGGGAATTATACAGTGTGAGCGTGCACTGAGGATATCATACTGTGTGGTGGTACTACTGTGGGGGCATCTGTTGTGAATTCTGTGGCTGAATTCACTCCTGTGGTCACAAGTGGTACTGCAGCTTCTGAGCTTCCTCCCTCAGGTGTTCTGGTGAGCTCGTTAACTGCTTCATTACTTAACTCCGCCTGATGCTGCTATCCTTGCTCCTTGTCAATGTTTCAGTGTTGGATCTGAGCTTCTCCTGATTGTTCCTGTGACCTGCTGCTCTGTATAGCTAAGTGCTTTTTGCTTTTTTGTTGCTTTTTTTTCTGTCCAGCTTGTCTTTTGTTTTGCTGGAAGCTCAGAGACGCAAAGGGTGTACCGCCGTGCCGTTAGTTCGGCACGGTGGTTTTTTTTTGCCCCCTTTGCGTGGTTTTGCTTTAGGGTTTTTTGTAGACTGCAAAGTTCACTTTACTGTCCTCGCTCTGTCCTAGAATATCGGGCCCCACTTTGCTGAATCTATTTCATCCCTACGTTTTGTCTTTTCATCTTACTCACAGTCATTATATGTGGGGGGCTGCCTTTTCCTTTGGGGAATTTCTCTGGGGCAAGTCAGGCCTATTTTTCTATCTTCAGGCTAGCTAGTTTCTTAGGCTGTGCCGAGTTGCCTAGGTAGTTGTTAGGCGCAATCCACAGCCGCTTTTAGTTGTGTTTAGGATAGGATCAGGTGTGCAGTCTACAGAGTTTCCACGTCTCAGAGCTCGTTCTTGTATTTTTGGGTATTTGTCAGATCACTGTGTGCGCTCTGATCGCTAAGCACACTGTGTTTCTGGATTGCCTTCATAACACCTGTCATTAGCATACATAACAGTACAAGGAGCCAAACTAATGATTCTCAATAGAGGGAAAGAAAAAGTTCTGACATCATTTTTTTTTTTTTTTTTTTCTGCTCTATGTTCACTTTTTTTTTTTTTCCCCTAGACATTTGGGTGATTCTGGACACAGGTGTGGACATGGATATTCAGGGTCTGTGCTCTTCAATGGATAATCTCGTTATAAATGTACAAAAAATTCAAGATACTATTGATCAGAAATCTATGTTAGAACCAAGAATTCCTATTCCTGATTTGTTTTTTGGAGATAGAACTAAGTTTCTAAGTTTCAAAAATAATTGTAAGCTATTTCTGGCCTTGAAACCTCATTCTTCTGGTAATCCTATTCAACAGGTTTTGATTATTATTTCTTTTTTGCGCGGCGACCCTCAAGACTGGGCATTTTCTCTTGCGCCAGGAGACCCTGCATTGAGTAGTGTCGATGCGTTTTTCCTGGCGCTCGGATTGCTGTACGACGAGCCTAATTCAGTGGATCAGGCTGAGAAAAATTTGCTGGCTTTGTGCCAGGGTCAGGATGATATAGAAGTATATTGTCAGAAATTTAGGAAATGGTCAGTACTCACTCAGTGGAATGAATCTGCGCTGGCAGCTTTGTTCAGAAAGGGTCTCTCTGAGGCTCTTAAGGATGTCATGGTGGGATTTCCTATGCCTGCTGGTTTGAATGAGTCTTTGTCTTTGGCCATTCAGATCGGTCGACGCTTGCGCGAGCGTAAATCTGTGCACCATTTGGCGGTACTGCCTGAGGTTAAACCTGAGCCTATGCAGTGCGATAGGACTATGACTAGAGTTGAACGGCAGGAATACAGACGTCTGAATGGTCTGTGTTTCTACTGTGGTGATTCCACTCATGCTATTTCTGATTGTCCTAAGCGCACTAAGCGGTCCGCTAGGTTTGCCGTCATTGGTACTGTACAGTCCAAATTCCTTCTGTCCATTACCTTGATATGCTCTTTGTCGTCGTTTTCTGTCATGGCGTTTGTGGATTCGGGCGCTGCCCTGAATCTGATGGATTTGGATTATGCTAAACGTTGTGGGTTTTTCTTGGAGCCTTTGCGGTGTCCTATTTCATTGAGAGGAATTGATGCTACACCTTTGGCCAAGAATAAACCTCAATACTGGGCCCAGCTGACCATGTGCATGGCTCCTGCACATCAGGAAGTTATTCGCTTTCTGGTGTTGCATAATCTGCATGATGTGGTCGTGTTGGGGTTGCCATGGCTACAAACCCATAATCCAGTATTGGATTGGAATTCCATGTCGGTATCCAGCTGGGGTTGTCAGGGGGTACATGGTGATGTTCCATTTTTGTCGATTTCGTCATCCACCCCTTCTGAGGTCCCAGAGTTCTTGTCTGATTATCAGGATGTATTTGAAGAGCCCAAGACCGATGCTCTACCTCCGCATAGGGATTGTGATTGTGCTATCAATTTGATTCCTGGTAGTAAATTCCCTAAAGGTCGATTATTTAATTTATCCGTGCCCGAACACGCCGCTATGCGCAGTTATGTGAAGGAATCCCTGGAGAAGGGACATATTCGCCCATCGTCATCACCACTGGGAGCAGGGTTCTTCTTTGTAGCCAAGAAGGATGGTTCGCTGAGACCGTGTATTGATTACCGCCTTCTTAATAAGATCACTGTTAAATTTCAGTATCCCTTGCCATTGTTATCTGACTTGTTTGCTCGGATTAAGGGGGCTAGTTGGTTCACTAAGATAGATCTTCGTGGTGCGTATAATCTGGTGAGAATCAGGCAAGGAGATGAATGGAAAACTGCATTCAATACGCCCGAGGGTCATTTTGAGTATCTAGTGATGCCGTTCGGACTTGCCAATGCTCCATCTGTGTTTCAGTCTTTTATGCATGACATCTTCCGTGAGTATCTGGATAAATTCCTGATTGTTTACTTGGATGACATTTTGATCTTCTCAGATGATTGGGAGTCTCATGTGAAGCAGGTCAGAATGGTTTTTCAGGTCCTGCGTGCTAACTCTTTGTTTGTGAAGGGATCAAAGTGTCTCTTCGGTGTGCAGAAAGTTTCATTTTTGGGGTTCATCTTTACCCCTTCTACTATCGAGATGGATCCAGTTAAGGTCCAAGCCATCCAGGATTGGATTCAGCCGACATCTCTGAAAAGTCTGCAAAAGTTCCTGGGCTTTGCTAATTTTTATCGTCGCTTCATCTGTAATTTTTCTAGCATTGCCAAACCATTGACCGATTTGACCAAGAAGGGTGCTGATTTGGTTAATTGGTCTTCTGCTGCTGTGGAAGCTTTTCAGGAGTTGAAGCGTCGTTTTTGTTCTGCCCCTGTGTTGTGTCAGCCAGATGTTTCTCTTCCATTCCAGGTCGAGGTTGATGCTTCTGAGATTGGAGCAGGGGCGGTTTTGTCACAGAGAGGTTCTGATTGATCAGTGATGAAACCATGTGCTTTCTTTTCCAGGAAGTTTTCGCCCGCTGAGCGTAATTATGATGTGGGCAATCGAGAGTTGCTGGCCATGAAGTGGGCATTCGAGGAGTGGCGTCATTGGCTTGAAGGAGCTAAGCATCGCGTGGTGGTATTGACTGATCATAAGAACTTGACTTATCTCGAGTCTGCCAAGCGCTTGAATCCTAGACAGGCCCGTTGGTCGTTCTTTTTTGCCCGCTTCGACTTTGTGATTTCGTACCTTCCGGGCTCTAAAAATGTGAAGGCGGATGCTCTGTCTAGGAGTTTTGTGCCCGACTCTCCGGGTTTATCTGAGCCAGCGGGTATCCTCAAGGAAGGAGTCATTGTGTCTGCCATCTCCCCTGATTTGCGGCGGGTGCTGCAAAAATTTCAGGCGAATAAACCTGATCGTTGTCCAGCAGAGAAACTGTTCGTCCCTGATAGGTGGACTAATAAACTTATCTCTGAACTTCATTGTTCGGTGTTGGCTGGTCATCCTGGAATCTTTGGTACCAGAGAGTTAGTGGCTAGATCCTTCTGGTGGCCATCTCTGTCACGGGATGTACGTACTTTTGTGCAGTCCTGTGGGATTTGTGCTAGGGCTAAGCCCTGCTGTTCTCGTGCCAGTGGGTTGCTTTTGCCCTTGCCGGTCCCAAAGAGGCCTTGGACACATATTTCGATGGATTTCATTTCTGACCTTCCCGTTTCTCAAAAGATGTCAGTCATTTGGGTGGTCTGTGATCGCTTTTCTAAAATGGTCCATCTGGTGCCCTTGGCTAAATTGCCTTCCTCCTCTGATTTGGTACCTTTGTTCTTTCAGCATGTGGTTCGGTTGCATGGCATTCCTGAGAATATTGTTTCTGACAGAGGTTCCCAGTTTGTTTCAAGGTTTTGGCGAGCCTTTTGTGGTAGGATGGGCATTGACCTATCCTTTTCCTCGGCTTTCCATCCTCAGACTAATGGCCAGACCGAACGAACCAATCAGACCTTGGAAACATATCTGAGATGTTTTGTTTCTGCAGACCAGGATGATTGGGTGTCCTTTTTGCCGTTGGCTGAGTTCGCCCTTAATAATCGGGCCAGCTCGGCTACCTTGGTTTCTCCATTTTTTTGCAATTCTGGGTTCCATCCTCGTTTCTCTTCAGGACAGGTTGAGTCTTCGGACTGTCCTGGTGTGGATTCTGTGGTGGATAGGTTGCAGCAGATCTGGACTCAGGTAGTGGACAATTTGATCTTGTCCCAGGAGAAAGCTCAACTTTTCGCTAATCGCAGACGCCGTGTGGGTTCCCGACTTCGTGTTGGGGATCTGGTTTGGTTATCTTCTCGTCATATTCCTATGAAGGTTTCCTCTCCTAAATTTAAACCTCGTTTTATTGGTCCGTATAGGATTTCTGAGGTTCTCAATCCTGTGTCTTTTCGTTTGACCCTCCCAGACTCCTTTTCCATACATAATGTATTCCATAGGTCGTTGTTGCGGAGATACGTGGCACCTATGGTTCCATCTGTTGAGCCTCCTGCCCCGGTTTTGGTGGAGGGGGAATTGGAGTATATTGTGGAGAAGATTTTGGATTCTCGTGTTTCTAGACGGAAACTCCAGTATCTGGTTAAATGGAAGGGTTATGCTCAGGAAGATAATTCCTGGGTTTTTGCCTCTGATGTTCATGCTTCCGATCTTGTTCGTGCCTTTCATGCGGCTCATCCTGGTCGGCCTGGGGGCTCTGGTGAGGGTTCGGTGACCCCTCCTCAAGGGGGGGGTACTGTTGTGAATTCTGTGGCTGAATTCACTCCTGTGGTCACAAGTGGTACTGCAGCTTCTGAGCTTCCTCCCTCAGGTGTTCTGGTGAGCTCGTTAACTGCTTCATTACTTAACTCCGCCTGATGCTGCTATCCTTGCTCCTTGTCAATGTTTCAGTGTTGGATCTGAGCTTCTCCTGATTGTTCCTGTGACCTGCTGCTCTGTATAGCTAAGTGCTTTTTGCTTTTTTGTTGCTTTTTTTTCTGTCCAGCTTGTCTTTTGTTTTGCTGGAAGCTCAGAGACGCAAAGGGTGTACCGCCGTGCCGTTAGTTCGGCACGGTGGGTTTTTTTTGCCCCCTTTGCGTGGTTTTGCTTTAGGGTTTTTTGTAGACTGCAAAGTTCGCTTTACTGTCCTCGCTCTGTCCTAGAATATCGGGCCCCACTTTGCTGAATCTATTTCATCCCTACGTTTTGTCTTTTCATCTTACTCACAGTCATTATATGTGGGGGGCTGCCTTTTCCTTTGGGGAATTTCTCTGGGGCAAGTCAGGCCTATTTTTCTATCTTCAGGCTAGCTAGTTCCTTAGGCTGTGCCGAGTTGCCTAGGTAGTTGTTAGGCGCAATCCACAGCCGCTTTTAGTTGTGTTTAGGATAGGATCAGGTGTGCAGTCTACAGAGTTTCCACGTCTCAGAGCTCGTTCTTGTATTTTTGGGTATTTGTCAGATCACTGTGTGCGCTCTGATCGCTAAGCACACTGTGTTTCTGGATTGCCTTCATAACACCTGTCATTAGCATACATAACAGGCATCATACTGTGTGTGGAAGGCTGCGGGGGCCATCATACTGTATGGGAAGAACCATATCTTGTGGTGACCAGCATATCGTGTGTGGCGTTATATGGCAGCATTACACTATGTGGGGAGCTGTAAGTCCATCATACTGTGTGGGGGGCTGTGGTGAACCTCATATTATATGGGAGGCTGCCAGGGCATCATGCTGTAGTTCGCTTGTTCTCCCCGTGTTTGCGTGGGTTTCCTCCGGGTACTCCGATTTCCTCCCTCATTCCAAAGACATACTGATAGGGATTCTAGATTGTGAGCTCCAATGGGGACAGTGCCAATAATGTCTGTAAAAGCAATGTGGAATTAATGGCGCTATATAAGTGAGTAAAATAATTAAATACTGTATTGGGGGCTGTGTGGCCTTTACGGTATGTTTTATGCTGCAGAGGCAACATACTCTGTGGGATGCTTTGGGGCCATCCTACTGTGGGGGGGGGTTCATACTTTGCGGAGTGTGGTGAGGGCATTATATTGTATTGGTGACACTGGGGGGATATCATACTGAGTTGGGGTTGACTGAGGGCTCAGTGATCGTGTGGGGAGCTTTGGGGGCATCAATTGTGTTGTGGTCATTATAAGCTTCTTAATGTATGTGGGGGGACTTTAGGGACATTATACTGTGTGATGGACACTGTGTGAAGCTCATACAATATTAGGGGAACTATGGGGGCATAATGCTGCTTTTGGGTTACTGTAGGGGCATCATATCGTGTTGACATAATGTTGTGTGAGTGGGAGGGTGCTGTTGGGGGTGTCATACAGTCCCTTGGATGATTTATTCTATGGGGGCCATGAAAGGGGGATCATAGTGATATTCAGTAGGGGGCCACAATTACTAAGTAAGTGCCGCGTACATGTCCCTGCCCCTGATTTTTATATATTGGTAGATATGCCTTTCTGTGACTATGCCTATGCCCCATGACCCCAACTACTCCACTTAACATTTTTTGTGGGAGGAATGAGGAACAGTATGGAGTTCTATGATTTCTATGTTTGCCCTTGATCATAGTTTTGTAATCTTATATATTGCAAACTGAATTTCTCTAGATAAATGTACATGTCAGCTACACAATATGTGCAGTATGTGCCTAATGCAGAGAGCTTGGACCCCTCACTATATCACAGCTTGGGATATCTTTAGTATTATACTGTCCATACCTTTATATGCACAATATTAATTTGTATTTTTGAGCTGCAGGATTATATTTTACATACCGTAGCTCAGATTTGTTAAAGTGAATTTAAAGTATGTTACATTCGTGTAGTGTATTAATATTGCATTTCTTGCCTAAGCATTAAATAAGTGCATGTAATAATTGGAAAGGCTGCCAAACCGCTATGCAGGCAATTATTTCCGTCTCAACTTTAAAGTCGCTTACGCGCTTAATTTACATTTAGTAATTTAGAATCTTATTTAGAAGATTTACAGAAGCTAAAGGAAAGGACACACAATCAATGACTTTATGGCTGAAAAGAGTCATCAAAGGGTCACAGGAAGACAAGTAAATTATGCATTTTAAGTGCAATGTTAAATTCCGTAACCTGCTGACCTTCGGGAATAAAACAGGTGCACAAAGTAAAGTTTAGTCAATAATCTACATTCCAAAAATTGTAAAAGCAGGATTTTATCCCATCAGCCAATTGTTTTATAAAGATGTAAATGTGAAACCACAATTATATTCTTGTGTATAGCTAAAAATTCATAATTATTTATATATATATATATATATATATATATATATATATATATATATATATATATATATATACAGTATATATATATTTCAATAAATGGTATTTAAAGGGATCTTTTCAGGTGATTTTTGACCCCCCCAAACTACCAACACTACTATACTGTGTTCTCCTTCTATGTTTACATAAGGTGTGATTAGTAGCTGAAGAAAATGCCTAATTTGGACTTTAAAAAATTGTAATGCCTGCTTGTGCTGGAAATATATGAATTGTTTTCAGCCTAGAAGATGGAGACAAATGCCCTTATCCTGGCCAATCTGAGTTTATTGATATCCCTGAAGACAAGGTATGTCATAAGTGGTGTAACTAGAGTCCCATGGGCCCCGGTGAAATATTTGTACCTGAGCACCCACCTCCATGTTGGTCAAATGTATGGGCCTTTGTACCATTTTATATCCTAGAAACATATACGTGTTCACTTTTCATGTAATAATGTCCCCCGTCCTGGCCCCTTCTCGTAACAATGTCACGTGTACTGTCCGCTTCCTGTATTAATGTCCCCCATTCTGGCCCCAATCCTGTAATAATGGCTCTCCTCCTAGGCCCCATCCTGGTATAATGTCCCTCATCCTGTGCTCCTTCCTGTTATAGGGTCTCTTCCTTTTATAATGGCCTCCATTCTGGGGCACTTCCTGGAATAATGCCCCCCATCTTGAGCCCCTTTCTGTAATAATGTCCCCCATCCTGGTCCCTTCCTGGAACAATGTCACCCATTCTGTTATACTGTTCCTCATCCTATAACAATGACACCCATTTTAGTATAATGACCTCCATTCTGGGTCCCATTCTGATATGCACCACTCTTGACTGGCACTCTGACATCAGTGCCAGGACTTTGATTGCACATTGGCGTGTAATGCAGTGTGAGGAGCTGGTGGGTTCCCATGCAGCAATACACTTCAGCTGAATGCACGCAAGGATGCATATCCAGAAAAAATAGGCACTGGCGTTGGCAGATCATTGTTCTGCACAGGCTCGGTCAAGGTCGAACCCTTTCTGACCATGATCATTATGTCCTCCCAGCCTCAGCACCTGTCATGGTATGATTCTGAACTCAATGTTAGAGCTCTATAGAATTTGGTAGTTATGTAAGTTTGGTTTAATTTAAGTTGGTTTAGTAAAATGGATGCTATAATGCAGTTACAATAATGAACATTTGAGACTTGTATGCTGCTTAAAATAAAAAATATATAATAATTCATAGAATCATAGACTGGTAGAGTTGGAAGGGGCCTCTTGGGTCATCTGGTCCAACCCCCTGCTCAATACAGGACTCACTAAATCACCCCAGACAGATGAAGATCTCCATTGAAGGTGGAGCCTGTTCCACTCATTGATCACCCTCACTGTCAAAAGTTTTTTCTAATATCTAATCTGTATCTTCTCCCTTTCAGTTTCATTCCATTGCTTCTCGTCTTTACTTGTGCAAATGAGAATAAAGATGATCCCTCTACAATGTGACAGCCCTTGAGATATTTGAAGACAGCTATTAAGTCTCCTCTGAGTCTTCTCTTTTGCAAACTAAACATTCCCAAGTCCTCTAACAGTTCCTCATAGAACATTATTTGCAGACTGGTCAACATTCTCGTCGCTGTTCTTCGAACTTGCTCCAGTTTGCTTATGTGTTTTTGTTTTTAATTTGGCACCCAGAATCGGATACATTATTCCAAATGAGGCCTGACCAAAGCGCAGTAGAGGGGAATAATTACTTCACATCATCTAGACTCTATGCTTCTGTTAATACATCCCAGAATTGCATTTGCCTTTTTTGCTGCTGCATCACACTGTTGACTCATGTTAAGTTTGTGATCTATTATTATACCCAAGTCTCTTTCACGTGTGCTGTTGCTTAGCCCTATTCCTCCCATTCTGTATATGCTTTTCTAATTTTTCATGCCCAGATGTAGAACTTTGCATTTCTCTGCATTAAAAACCATTCTGTTAGTTGCTGCCCACAGTTCCAGTTTGTTTAGAGCTTTTTGAATCCTCTCTCTCTCTTTTCTCTAGTACTAGCAGTCCCTCTTAGCTTTGTGTCACCAGCAAATGTAATCAGTGTACCCTCAATTCCTTCATCTAAATCATTGATAAAGATGTTGAACGACACAAGGACCAGGACAGAACCCTGTGTACTCCACTTGAGACATTCTTACAACTGGATGTGCAGCCATTTTTTACTTTTCTTTTACTTTTGATATACCATACCCCCAAAATCTTTTCTTACTGCATTTGACGTCTCGTGCAAGCCATAATTCAGCCCTACTGGCTCTGCAGACAGAATTATATTCTTCTTTAGATATGCCCCCTCCTTACATTTGATAAACATTTCTTTTTCCATTTTAATATGTGTTTAAGTTCTTTGTTTATCCATCCTGGTTTCCTTAAATGCTTCCTATCCTTTCCTCTTTTAGGGATTGTTAACGATTGTGCTTTGAGAATCTAATTTTTCAAAATTTCCCATCCTTCCTGGACATTTCTGTCTTTAAGGACATCCAGGCATTAGATTCCTCCTATCCATTTTCTGAGTCCCTTAAAGTCTACCTTTCTGAAATCTAACCTTGAACTCTGAGTCTTCACAGGACTTCCTCTGCTAGTTATCCAAAATTCTATGGTAGCATAATTGCTGCCTCCTAAGGTCCCAGCCACCTTTACTTCCTCAACCATTTATTCCCTGTTTATAAGGATTAGATATAAGGTAGCAGATCCCCTTGTTTTCACCCCTACCTTTTGGAAGTCAAAGTTGTCAGCAAGAGAGGATAAGAATTTGCTGGACCTGTTACTTTTGCCTGAGAGCGATTCCCAACAAATGTCTGGATAGTTGAAATCTCCTATGATCACTACATCATATTTTATTGAGAACTTGGCCATCTGATGCCTAAAGAGTTCATCCATATCTTCAGCTTGCCCAAGCGGTTTGTTCATTGTTCTGTCCTTGTATTCTTACCCAAGAAGTTTCCACAGAACTCCCAGCCCCTGAGGCTTCAATGTCTGTGGAGATATACACTTTTCAATGCGACACCCCCTCCCCATTTAATAAGTCTGTTTCTTGCAAATAAGTTGTATCCTTCTAGCCTTGTATTCCAATCATGTGTATCGTCCCACCAAGTTTCAGTGATGCCAATAAAATCAACATTCTTTTCCTGTGTTAGTAGCTCCAGTTCTCCTTGTTTGTTGCCCATGCTTTGTGCATTTGAACAGAAACATCATAGTTTGTGATTGGTTTCTCTGTCTCCAATATTATTATTATGATTTTTTTGTCTTTGGTCTTCCTTTCCACTTCTAATTACAGATTTCTCAATAGTATTTGTTGACTGTATGGCTTTCCCTGGCCTTTTGCTTTCCTTCCCTCAATGTTCTAGTTGAAACTTCTCCTGAAGAGTGTAGCAAGGCGACTTCCAAATATGTGTTTTCCAGTTTTGGTAAAGTGCAGCCCATCTCTAGCAAGTTGTCCATCGTATAGGTAATTCATTCCGTGTACCAAAAATCCAAATTCTTGCTGACAGCACCATCGATGTAGCCAGTAGAATCTTTTTCCAGCTTCTTGTTCCATGGCCATCAACAGGGAGGATGGATGAGAAGACCACCCACGCTCCCAGTTCTTTCGGTTTCTTGCCTAAGTCTTCAGAGTCACTGCAGAGCGTTTCCAGGTAACTTCTTGCAGTGTCATTTGTCCCCACATGTATTATCAGGAATGGGTAGTCATCCGTACGCCTAAAGAGTCCTGATATCCTGTCAGACACATCTTTGATTTTTGCACATGGGAGACAGCACATTTCTCTTGAGGTTATATCTGGTCTGCAGATAGCGCCTCTGTTCCTCTCAACCACGAATCCCCCACAGTGAAGACTAAACTGGACTCTCTGTTATAGCTCTAGGTTTTGTCCCCCTCAATGTTTTTTTCAACACCCTTGAGCCACTTCTCCACCCCATTATTTGCAAAAAATACAGACATTTAAACTGTTTCAAACTAGTGAAAATGTCCATTACAGTTGAGGGCTACTTCTCACTCCATCATGGTACTACCTATACACTCAGCCACAAATTCATGAGCAGAGGTGGAGCTGTTTTTCATTACCTTGATCCTCCCACAACTCCCGTGATCAGAGATTACTCAGATCCTGACAGTCTAGCTTTTCAGATGCCACAGTCAGTAGCCATACGGCCAGCTATTGAAATTTTAGAAGTGCAGAAAAAAAGAATCAAAAGTTTCAGCTGCCTCTAAATCTCCCCCTTTTCTATCATTTAGGGCCCCCCTCCAACTTCAGATTTTCTCACACCTGCACAGTAACTTAGACCATGAAGTTATTGTAATTGCCAACGCGGCTCTCGGTGCCAAGGTGTCTGGGACTTGCAGGGCAAGCGAAGCACTGGAGTTAGTAAAAATAAGTCATTGGCTAATGAGAGTGTTTAAGTGACATAATGAGAGCACTGCATGGCAATATGTATGTGGTTTGGGTATTTGGGAACTGTATGATGGTTTCATTAATCTGCTGGAGGGAGCCCAATGTTTTGCATTGTTTCCTATGCAGATGTTGGTCCAAACAAGTGAACATTAGAGCAAAATGGCAGCCCAGATCAAATATCATATACAGATGGAGCAGGCCCGTACAATTTATGCTGACAATAATGCTTTCCGACTGGATCCATTCATTTTCTTACATTACATTGACATGCCATTTGTTTATAAATTATAAGGTTTGATAAGGCGCCACCAGCGAGACAGTAATGTGAACATACAGCCGGCATCCATCACCCCCATACTTAACATGTAAATCAATTATCAGAAGTTCATACCTGCTGCTGCCATATTCCTGTTTCCTATTTATTTATGACGAGAAGATGTGAGGCGACAGCCGCTGCATCTTATAATATGATATTAATTACTCTGCTGCTGCTGTCAGACTCTGCTATAGAAAAGACAGTGAGAAATTTGAGAGAACAAACGTTTCTTGGGTTTGCGGAACAGGTGAAATTTTGGCACAAATAACGCCGCTTGTCAACATAGCTGGAGGAAAGGAGAAAAAAAATGGACTGCACTACACTGGGGTATAATCATCTGGACCCATAAGAAAACTGATCATCTTATAGAAACGAGATAACAGCATTAAATATACTAGGAAGGACTATTGTCCAAACATCGTAGATGGTGTAGTCAACAGCCATGTGGACAGCATCAAATCCCAACCAATCTGATACTGATTACTTATCCTAAGTACATGAATATCAAAGTCCTGGAAAATACCTTTAAAAATAAAACAAGCTGATCTGTAACTGACATATTCACGTGTATGAAAAGGTAGAACGGCCAATGTACCTGGATAAACATTGTATATGGAATCGGGGTAGACCTTTTCCTTTGGATCACCATCCACTCTATGAGACTGTCTATGGTCCAGTTGATGGGAATTAAATAAACAGTGGGTGAAATAAATAATGAACTCGTCACCAATTTTCTAAGTAAATATATTTCTAAAGGTGTTATTCACATAAAATACTCACTAGATGTCGGTAACAACCCATCCAATCCAGACAGGCAAAGAAATCAAACCATGTATGTCCATAAATTATGTGTAATAATGAGAAACCTGGTGAAAAAGTGGGGGGAAATACACGCTGCCAACGGTATCAATTGCGGTTTTCATACAACGCGTTTCGAAGCACACCTGCTTCTTCCTCAGGACAAACCACGAAGATCCCTGTGTTTTGTCCTAAGGAACAAGCAGGTGTACATCGAAACGCGTTGTATGACAACTGCATAACACTGCGCATTGGAAGTTTTCTTACGCTCAAGATTCTTAAGGTAGCAAAATAAAATTAAAAAAATAAGAAAGAGAAATAAAAAGAAAGTCAACTAAGACCATGGTTTATAAGATATCAGTGTTCTGGGGCAAGTTTGGTGCAATGATGCCACTGCACTGCCTTTGCTGGTCATCTCTGTGCAATAGAGAGGAGGACTTGATAGTTCGGAAGAGATGATTATAAACTTTTTTTTGCCAAGAATGGCACAAAATGTTGCATTACTCTTGGACGTGGAACTCAAAAGCCACAATTATTTTTAAGGGGACATTAATACTTTCTAAGGCGGCATTATTTGTTTTAAAGGGGTGCTCACGGGGCATTTTTTTCTTAAGTGGCATAATCACTATGCTAGGGAAGCAAAATACTTACCTCGTCCTGAGCGTTCGCGATCTACACTACGCCACTAGAGTGGATGGGATGCTGTATAAATGGGTACAATTAATTCACATTGATCCCGGTTTCGCCTGTATATAAAAAGACGAAGGTAAGTGAACCTGACCACAATATACGTATAAGTCTTTATAAAGAACTGAACATTGAATCTATATATGATGGTACAGCAGCTACAATGTATTAGGTATTTTGGGCAGATATATTATACTTGTCTGATGAACTGCCCATCACTGGGAATGTAATCCCTATGTATAAGCAGGGTTTAGGCTTGCTTTAATTGCTACTATTAAATGACATGCCCTCTTGTGATCTCTGCGATGATGGACAAAAATAAGTGATTCAAAGAAGCTGCAATATGTATGCAGGCTACAAAACAATTCCAATAATCCCTTGGCACTCGCCTCGGGGGGATTTTCACCTCCCAGGAAAACAGGGCTCTAGAATGACACAAGGACGGTCAACAACAGTAAAATTAGAACTGAGGTTCGTTGCCAGAAACAATCAGACTTTAGAAAGATGGAGAACTAAGATCATTGTGTGTACCAAGGGGTTTCTTACAAAACATAAACAATGTACAAGGACTTCCTCCGTACTTGCCCAAAAGCTGACTGCATAACAACCATAACAACCCCTGAGACCAGCCCTTGTCCATACGCCATGATAGGGCACATGGACGTCATTTAGGATTCTGGCCTACAGGAGCCATGAAGTGATCTATCTATCACATGGAAAGCAATGCAAGGGAAATGTTCAGCAATTTATCACTTCCCCTGACATAACCAGCCTTTTGCCACATTAGAAGGAACAGCTTCTATATGGAAGGGATTGTTCCAAAACAGAAATAATGGTGGCACTCACAGGCCATTATTATTATTTCTGAAGATTTTTGTATCTACAGTATGAAAATTGCCTCTTTAGACAGGATGAGGACTTAATAATAATAATAATAATTTTATTTATATAGCGCCAACATATTCCGCAAGGCTTTACAAATTATAGAGGGGACTTGTACAGACAATAGACATTACAGCATAACAGAAATCACAGTTCAAAATAGATACCAAGAGGAATGAGGGCCCTGCTCGCAAGCTTACAGACTATGAGGAAAAGGGGAGACACGAGAGGTGGAACTTGAACTCTACTGCTACCTATTGGAAGCAGAGATCCTAAAAGTCAATATCGATCCTTCAACGAGCCTCACCATATGACATAGGACAAAAGCCAAACTACAGTATGACCTGTCACCTGTCTGGAGTCCAAAATTATTGGGGTGGAATAACTCGTAGGTGTGTTGGTGTCTTTCCAAACTGATTGTCACATTCCAGATGGAAGGGGGCTGTCTGTAGTGACAAAACCCCCGTAATACGTTTCTATAATCAGAATGTGTTCATTTAGAGACTAGCGTAGGCCAACATCAGACCAATGAACCTGCTATCTCTTAGTAGAGTAATAATAACTACTGTACATTTTATTGCATATTCCTCCATGAAGTCCCGTGTATTTCCTAGATGCTCCTAAATGATATTCTATTATATGCAATGCACAGGAACACATTATGATCAATGATAATAAAAATGTGTCTCCTTATATGTATGGACAAACAGGAGTGTATAGCCCAAAGTCAGATTGTCCGTCTGGAAGTCTGGTATATATTAGATGAAATCTATGGCAGAGCTGAGAATTAATGGCATGTCTGGCTCTCTGACCCCTGATCTTCACACCCATCATAGTCTGTGGTATGCCAAGGACATCAGTGGCCCAATGCTGGTGGACCATTACAACCAGGGTACCAGGCGTCATCAGGAGAATAAAAAAGAGGCCCAAGTCACACATCATAGGAAGGAGTTTAAGTGAGTTTAAAAAAATGCTCTTACTGTGTGGGGGCACCATAAGGACCTCCTATACAAATTTAAGCTTGGCCATGTAAATGGGGCTATTATATAGCTGTGTCAATAAATTGCACTTGGCCAATGCTATTTAAAAAATGGTCTACACAGACATTTTTTCTGCAACCCTCTTCCCTGTCATTGCATAGCACCTGCAGAGATGCTGTACACTTCTGTACCTACTAAATGTACCATCTGAGTGGAGATTGTACCATCAGCCCTTCACCATCATTCCTTCAACAGATTGTCTGCAGTGGAACAGAGAGTAGCAAAACTCTTTAGTTCTAATAGTATTGCATGTCACTCCATTATCTGCTAATCTCTGATATACTTTTCTATGCCATGTTTTTATTGTGAATATTTGTGATGGTGGCTTGAAGCATGCGGGATGATCTGGGCGACTTGTATGGACTTCTCACGTTAACAGGTTACTGTTGTTAGGTACCAGTGGATGGCAGTCACAACATGGGATTAGTGCCAAAAGCGGCAGTCAGTCATTCTGTGTCGGAGAGCTTGGGCTCCGATAACATTTTTGCCAAGTGTCTAGTTAGTGGCCTCGCGTCAATCAGTTGCACAGAGTTTATATGACAGGGTCCAGACTAATTTGGAGGAGAATCAGGGGCTGATAATTCAATGAGGATTTGCCACCATTCACATTAATGTCAGCCGAACCAACATCTTGGCAGAAACGGCAAACAGTCTAATGTATATGAGGACTTCCTGACTGTCTACATTCAGGAAATAAATGTATGTATGACCTCTTTATGGCACTTCTTAAAAAGCCAAAAGTGCCAATATTTTTATGTACCTCCTTGTTGGTTGGTTCGGTAAAGAAATATGCTGTCAAAGAGTGACTATACATTTTTTTTTAATTTAATTATCATCCAGGCTTTACAAAGTTATGAATTTTTAGAATCCTTGATTACCTTATTTCGCTTCCTTCTGTCTCAACCACTATGCTTCAAAGCCCATCTGAAGGTTCTTTAGAAGATGCTTTCAACTGCTGGTCAGCAAGAGCGCTACACAACTGTTACAAACCTGTCACAGGTATCGTGGGCTCCACTTCCTTCCTCTGCGTTGGCTGCTCTTTCTCATGCTCCACATCGTGGATCAATGATATCCTCTCACTAGATCTATTTATGACCCATTAATACACCTGAGACCTGTGTCTTGTGATTGAGACCCCAAAGTCCTATGTTTGGCATGCTCCCCCATCTGTGCTTATTATGCTTTAACTTCCATTCACCTCTGCTGGATTCTACTTCATCTAGCTATTGCTTCTAAGATTGCTGTAGGTCCAAGTCCTCAAAGTTCCACATGTCCTGGAGGAAGCTGCATCAATGCTCGAGATCCGTGTGCAGACTTGGACCTGAAGTTTAGTGAATCCACCTCACCAGATGTGACCAACAACAACTCCTTCCCACTCAGGAACAGGACAGGATCTTGCAGAAAACAGCTTCTAATGAATCATGAACTAGGCATTGAAACAGCACTACAGTATAGTGTTTGGAAGAAAAGGAAGCAAAACAAAATAATGACAAGTATATTTCAAAAGTTCATAAATATTCAAAATGTAGGCGATAATTCAAGTAAAACCAAAATGTAGTTACTCCTTAACCCTCATTGGAACGTCTATTATTAAACCATCATTGCCACTATCTTAATGCAAGTGGCCACCTAGCTACTCCAGACATTTTACAGAGCCACAGTATATACACCATTTTTCTAATTACATCTTTTGCACTAATTTTAAAAGCCAAATCTTTTTGTGTTGGATCTTCTGTACATAAAGGGTAAAAAAAAGTGTAGAAATATCCAGACCTTTTAAACATGATACTGTTGTTAGTCAAAACACACTTGAAGTACTTAGGACTTCTGCACATCAGAAAAGCTTTCAGATACAGGACGTGAATTCCACTTAGTGCTGAAAATTGGCAGTTACAGTTTGTCAAATGCATGAAATTTAATAAATGCGGAGTCTTTTGTTCGTCTCTAGAGAAGTTGTACTTTGTAGCTGCGGATTGCGTATTTTGGAATATAACTAGGCTCCTTCCTGCCGCGGTGTTATAAGCCCAGGTCACCTGGTTTAATTGCTAATTGGAGTCAGTAGTAACCAATTATTCTTAACCTTTCCCTAACGGAGCAGATATGAGCGGAGCAGTACCCCTATCTGTTATGTTATCAATCAGCAGTCCTTTCTGGAGAATGAGATCCTGTTATTGGTCCCAGCTGCTTGCCATCAACTCGTACTTACAGAAGACGAGATTCATTGTACGTGCCACGCTAAGTGCATTACGGCAAGCATAATAATAACCATAAAGCCGCTCTGTCAGAGATGCAAAGGATTCTTTATGAATTTTCAAGCTATCATTTTGTTTTTCTAAGAGGGTAATGGGTTTTTCATATCTTAAGTGGATCTCAGATCCGGGCTAATGGTGTTTTCTAAAGTGGCAGATGGTATCATGTGATGTTTAGATTGAAACAAGCAAATAAATATGGATAACTTCAGAAAGTACAAAAATTCACAATTCTCAAAATTACAAAGTACCCTCAAAACAATGTATGTCCCTTGTATAGAAACGGTTCTTCAGCCCAAGATTTTTTCATCTACCAGTGTTTTACAGAATGTAGCAGCTGTGTGAGCAACTTTGGGAACAGACTGGGAAAGAAGTTGCTCCTTCTCTTTTTCCCAGCTGGAAGTCTTGGCATTCCCTCAGTCGAAATATGAGGAACAGAACTATATCCTCTGTAGTTGTAACTTCTAACCAAGTCCTAAGACAACCCGCTGATTTCATTGGGACTGGTGACCTACCAAATCTCCCCCGACAGATGATGTCTGGGGAGACGAGGATTGAGCAGTTGGCGTTTCAATGTCCCATCCCTTTGTTTTCAGGGTAGACACGTCTGGCAGTGGCTTTCTTCTATCGTGCCATTAAAAAAAAAAAAGAATGCCAGGTCAAACAGAGCACATATGTGAATGGAGAAGTCAGGAGTGACAAAAAAAGGTTTGTTTAAAATAAATAAAATCTTAATATATACTTACCTTGTAATGTCTTCTCTTCACATCCTGTTCCGTCCAGAATTCCAAGCGGCGGAATTTCACTGACCTCCATATTGGGACACCCAAGTGATGGGTGTCTCAATATGGAAACTGCTGGTGCCTCTTGCGCGGTACTACCAGCGGAACATCGTCACACCATACACACACTGTATACGCCGTATGCACCACACACACACATACAAACACACTGTATATGCCGTACACACCACACACACACACACATTGTATACGCCATATGCAGCCTCTTGTATGGTACCACCAGCGGAACACCATCGCACCACAAACACACACACACACACTGTATATGCCTTACGCACCACACACACATACAAACAAACACTGTATATGCCATACGCCCCAGACACACACACTGTATACACCTTATGCAGCCTCTTGCACAGTACCACCAACGGAACACTGTTGCGAACACGCCGCCGCCGGGATCAGCCGAATGATTCACTGACCGTCGCCATCTTTGTATAGGAGGAGTGCATGCGCAGCTTTAATGTGACCGCCGCTATCTTTCTGTACAAAGATGGCGGCGGTCTGATTTACTGTCCCTGCGTGAATTCCACACAGGCGCAGTGAATCATTCGGCTGACCCCAATGGCAGATGCGCGACTAAAGGCAGAGGAAGCTGGTCACATTAAAGAGGTTTTCCCACAAACAAAAGTTCATTTTAAAAATTGTCTATGTCTGACCATGTATGGAGCATACCACATCTCCTGGGCAGGGGAGGAAGCAAAAGATAATGCGGACATTACAGCAGGGGATCACAGTCAGGTAAAATATTTCACTGACTGTTTTTAAACAATATTTTACCTCACAAAATGTATCTTCTGCAATCTCATGCGGTAATGTCAGTATTGTCTTTTGCTTCCTCCCCTGTCCTGGAGCTGTGGTATGTTCTGTACACGGTCAGACACAGACAATTTTTAAAATGAAATTTCGTTTGTGAGAAAACCCCTTTAAAAAGCAAATATCAATGCCAACATGGCTCCTCCTGAAAAGTACGCCAATGACAATGAAAGGAAAGCAGCAAAGGCACAACATCAAAAACAACAATGGACAAATAAGATCCTTGAAGAGCAACAGCATCACTGGGACAAAAACAATGCATATAAGCGTAGGCGTCAAGCACATGAGTCCCCTGATGCAAAAGTCATTAGATTATCACAGGATGCCATTAGGCAACAACAGTGCCGCAAAGATGCCATTAGGCAACAACAGTGCCGCAAACAGAAGCAGTCTTGATAGCACATGGGGTAGACAAGTAAAAAAAAAAGAACACAGACGGGAGAAGTCAGCACATGGGGAAAGAGAGAGTGGATAGGTGGGTGAGCACATGGGGGAGAGATTCTCAATGCTGCAAAGCCAGCCCCCATCGTGACATTACCGCCCTCCCGATGCGATAGCATCTAGCCTCCATCTAGTGAATACATAAGTCGTTACTTACAACTCAAATATTCAGCCTTTCCAGGAGTAACGCCCCTCTAGGATCAGATGTGATCACATCTGGTTTATTAGTCACCTGTCTGCAGCAGCCAATCAGGCCTCATCCATACAATGTTACTTCATGGTGATGGTGGGGGTGTTGGGTAGTGGACCCCCACCAATCTGATTATGAGGATCTATACCGTGGATAGGTCATCAGTATCTACGTCCCGGACAGGCCGTTAGGGATCATCTTCTAGACCCCAAAAAGATCTAAAATTTTTAATTACGGTAACTACTTTAATTTATTGAAATGACCCTCAACAAACGTTTCATCAAAGTTTAAAGCCCAGCAGCTGTTAGCATTCGTTCACTACATATTGCAAGATCTCACAGCTCCAACTGAAAGAGCACTGTACTTAGTATTTATACAGAAGTTATGGGTGTATACAACATTAGCGGCTCTATAAATACTATATACAGAGCTCTTACAGTGGCATCCAGTGCAACCCCCTCTTCAAAGTGTGCAATCATGGGAACTGTGTTGGCCCCAGATTCACCTGCAGACTGTCCATGCTCCAGAAGTTGCAGGCGGCTTGCATTGGATGCCGTCACTGTAAAAATAATATTGGAGGAGGGATATTTGTATAAAAACTTAATAACATTTAAGTATTTATTTTCCAAATTTTAAAATGTTTACGAAATTAATTTTATGGGGACTAATAGTTTCTATAAAATGCCGTATTCCGCTTTGTTATATTTACAGATCTGGGTGAAAACTGAAAAATATTGATTAATAAAAAACCCTATAAATTCAGATTAAAATAACAATAACAGTAATCTGTAAAACTTCAGAAAAAAAAGAGCAAAAACGGGAATTTCATTCAAAACCGCAGTAGCAGCAAAACTTAAAAACTGCCCTGTGTGAACCCAACCTGAATGTGCTCAGTCGAAGCCGTAAAACAGATGTCGTACTGACACAGAAAGCACTAATTATGCCCCATGCCGGTACTATTCTGTTGCACTGATTGAATAGGATCCAACGAGAGGTTAAAAGCTTTGCTGGATCTCTATTTCAGGAAAGACAAGCTGCTGTCACACAGGGTGACTATAAAAGCTTCTCCTAAAATCTCTGCGGGGGAAGGGATTGTTTCCTCACTTAACTCTGGTGTCAAATAGATAGTTTTTGGCACTGTCAGCTGCATAGTTTTTATTTACAGCAGGTGAACTCTATCTCTAAAATTGTAACGCTGCAAAGCGCTTTCCCGTCCTCGGTGTCATTCTCAATGACGTCTCCAGAGATGCCTGACAATCTGTCAAATAGCTGCAGTCTGCACCCTGCGCTGCCCGCGCTGCTTTCTTAGATAGTCATTAGCTAAGATGAACACACCCAAGCATTATGTGACCTTTATACCTAAATAAAACATGCAAATATAGAAAATTTTTGCAATAAAACGTATGTGCACCAGTCATCGATTGAAGGGTGGTCTCATAAAAGTGAATGGGGTGGTGCCCAGACGTGCACAGTATCACCCTATACTTATAAGATGCTTTGTTGTGGATCAGACCCCCAGCGATCATACATTCATCATCTGTGGATAAGTCATATATTTATTTAGTTGGAAGCCCTCTTTGAAAAAGAATGCGCCATCAGGTTTTTATGTTAAAGCAGTTTTCCAATTTTGGAAAAACCTCATCCCAATGAATGCAGTGTTGGCGCTATGTAAATAAAATTATTATTAATTAAATTTTTTAAAAAGAGACTTTACTCACCCTCACTGGAGCTCAGCACTGGGTCTGTGCCGCTGCTCCCCGGTATCTGTTATTGGGTGCAGTATAGACGTCACACCGACACCGCTGCCGCCAATAACTGAGCTCAGCAGCTCTGCCCAACTCGACAGCACAAGCCGCTCAGAAGCACTGAGCTCAATGATTGGCTGCAGCGTTGTCAACATGATGCCTGCGGTACAGACGATAACAAAAAGTGGGAGTAACGGGAGAGAATCAGTGCTGAACCCAGACGGGGTAAATAAAGTACAGATTTTTAAAAAAAAACTAATTTCTGTTGTTGGATTGGAGTTTTCCGAAACCATAAACCCCATTTATAAGGTTTATTTAATCTTTTTTCTTGTAGAGTGCATGGCCTACATCCTGTCTTCGTGCTTATAGGCAGAGGTTTGCTTCTGAAAAATTAACAGTTTGGTCCATTGCATGGTCATGGGTACAGGGACGGGGGCAGCTGTCCAGAATTTTGTGTTCTCATTGCCTCTGCTGGCTGCCAGTGCCTCCCTCTCAAAGAAAGTACAGAATGCTCATCTCACCTCATAGCAGATGATGCCCTGATCCCAACAAATCAATGATTCTTCATAGTTCTCATGTGATTGTTTTGTACTCTCACACTGTCTAGGCAAGTGTAGGGCAGTATGGTGGATCAGTGGCTATCACTGTTGCTCTGCAACGCTGGGGCCCTGGTTTCAAATCCCACCAAGGACAGCATCTGTAAGGGGCTTGTATGTTCTATTGGTGTTTGAGTGGGTTTCCTCCAGGTTCTCGGGTTTCCTCACATATGCCAAAGACATACAGATGGGGACAGTTGTTGTGAATTCTGTGGTCAAGCTCCCTCCTGTGGTCATGAGTGGTGCTTCGGCTGGTTCTGTCTATGAGCTTCCTCTGGTGGATGTGAATGGGGCTGCGGCTTCTGAGTTTCCTTCCTCAGGTGACGAGGTTAGGTCGTTAGGTGCTGCTCTATTTAACTCCACCTAGTTCTTTGTTCCTTGCCTCCAGTCAATGTTCCAGTATTGGTCTTGCTCTTTCCTGGATCATTCTTGTGGCCTGTCTGCCCTGCATAAGCTAAGTTCTGCTTGTGTTACTTTTGTTTGCAATTTTTTCTGTCCAGCTTGCTATATTGGTTTTTCTTGCTTGCTGGAAGCTCTGGGACGCAGAGGGAGCACCTCCGTGCCGTTAGTCGGTACGGAGGGTCTTTTTGCGTCCTCTGCGTGGTTGTTTGTAGGTTTTTGTGCTGACCGCAAAGCTATCTTTACTATCCTCGGTCTATTCAGTAAGTCGGGCCTCACTTTGCTAAAACCTATTTCATCTCTGTGTTTGTATTTTCATCTTTACTCACAGTCATTATATGTGGGGGGCTGCCTTTTCCTTTGGGGAATTTCTCTGAGGCAAGGTAGGCTTATTTTTCTATCTTCAGGGCTAGCTAGTTTCTCAGGCTGTGCCCGAGGCGCCTAGGTCTGGTCAGGAGCGCTCCACGGCTACCTCTAGTGTGGTGTGATAGGATTAGGGATTGCGGTCAGCAGAGTTCCCACGTCTCAGAGCTCGTCCTATGTTATTAGTAACTATCAGGTCACTTTGTGTGTTCTTAACCACCAGGTCCATTGTGTTTCTGAACCACCAGTTCATAACAGTACTGGAGGCCCAAAGTACTAATGCTTCTCAATAGAGGGAAAAGAGAAGTTCTGAGACCATTTTTTTTCTCTGCACTGTGTTTTGTCTTTCTTTTCCCCTAGACATTTGGGTGGTTCAGGACACAGGTGTAGTGATGGACATTAAAGGTCTGTTTTCTTGTGTGGATCATCTCACTGCACGAGTACAAAATATTCAAGACATTGTGGTTCAGGAATCTATGTTAGAACCTAGAATTCCTATTCCTGACTTATTTTCTGGAGATAGAGCTAAGTTTCTGAATTTCAAAAATAATTGTAAACTGTTTCTGGCTTTGAAACCCCGCTCCTCTGGTGACCCTGTTCAACAAGTTAAGATCATTATTTCTTTATTACGTGGCGACCCTCAAGACTGGGCATTCTCCCTTGCGCCAGGAGATCCTGCATTATGCGATATTGATGCATTTTTTCTGGCGCTCGGATTGCTGTATGATGAACCTAATTCAGTGGATCAGGCAGAGAAAAATTTGCTGGCTCTGTGTCAGGGTCAGAATGAGTTAGATATATATTGTCAGAAGTTTAGGAAGTGGTCTGTGCTCACTCAATGGAATGAATGTGCGCTGGCAGCAATTTTCAGAAAGGGTCTCTCTGAAGCCCTTAAGGATATCATGGTGGGATTTCCTATGCCTGCTGGTCTGAATGAGTCTATGTCTTTGGCCATTCAGATCGATCGACGCTTACGTGAGCGTAAAAATGTGCACCATTTGGCGGTATTATCTGAGCATAAACCTGAGCCTATGCAATGTGATAGGACTTTGACCAGAGCTGTACGGCAAGAACATAGATGTCGGAATGGGCTCTGTTTTTATTGTGGTGATTCCACTCATGCTATCTCCGATTGTCCTAAGCGCACTAAGCGGTTCGCTAGGTCTGCCACCATTGGTACGGTACAGTCGAAATTTCTTTTGTCCGTTACTTTGATCTGCTCTTTGTCATCCTATTCTGTCATGGCATTTGTGGATTCAGGCGCTGCCCTGAATTTGATGGACTTGGACTTTGCTAGGCGCTGTGGGTTTTTCTTGGAGCCCTTGCAGTATCCTATTCCATTGAGAGGAATTGATGCTACGCCTTTGGCCAAGAATAAGCCTCAGTACTGGACCCAACTGACCATGTGCATGGCTCCTGCGCATCAGGAGGATATTCGCTTTTTGGTGTTGCATAATCTGCATGATGTGATCGTGTTGGGGTTGCCATGGCTACAAGTCCATAACCCAGTATTGGATTGGAAATCTATGTATGTGTCCAGCTGGGGCTGTCAGGGGGTACATGGTGATGTTGCAGTTCTGTCTATTTCATCATCCACCCCTTCTGAGGTCCCAGAGTTCTTGTCGGATTACCGGGATGTATTTGATGAGCCCAAGTCCAGTGCCCTACCTCCGCATAGGGATTGCGATTGTGCTATCGATTTGATTCCTGGTAGTAAGTTTCCTAAGGGTCGACTGTTTAATTTGTCTGTGCCTGAGCACGCCGCTATGCGGAGTTATGTAAAGGAATCCTTAGAGAAGGGTCATATTCGTCCGTCGTTGTCGCCATTGGGAGCAGGGTTCTTTTTTGTGGCCAAGAAGGATGGTTCGTTGAGACCTTGTATTGATTACCGCCTTCTAAATAAAATCACAGTCAAATTTCAGTACCCCTTCCCGCTGCTGTCTGATTTGTTTGCTCAGATTAAGGGGGCTAGTTGGTTCACCAAGATAGATCTTCGTGGTGCATATAATCTTGTGCGTATTAAACAGGGCGATGAATGGAAAACAGCATTTAATACGCCCGAGGGCCATTTTGAGTACCTGGTTATGCCATTCGGGCTTTCCAATACTCCATCAGTATTTCAGTCCTTTATGCATGACATCTTCCGAGAGTACCTGGATAAATTCCTGATTGTATACATGGATGATATTTTGGTCTTCTCGGATGATTGGGAGTCTCACGTGAAGCAGGTTAGAATGGTGTTCCAGGTCCTGCATGCTAATTCTTTGTTTATGAAGGGGTCAAAGTGTCTCTTTGGTGTTCAGAAGGTTTCGTTTTTGGGTTTCATTTTTTCCCCTTCTACTATCGAGATGAACCCTGTTAAAGTTCAGGCCATTTATGATTGGACTCAGCCGACATCTCTGAAGAGTCTGCAAAAGTTCCTGGGCTTTGCTAATTTTTATCATCGCTTCATCAATAATTTTTCTAGTATTGCTAAACCATTGACTGATTTAACCAAGAAGGGTGCTGATGTGGTCAATTGGTCTTCTGCTGCTGTAGAAGCTTTTCAGGAGTTGAAGCGTCTTTTTTCTTCTGCCCCTGTGTTGTGCCAGCCAGATGTTTCGCTCCCGTTCCAGGTCGAGGTTGATGCTTCTGAGATTGGAGCAGGGGCTGTTTTGTCGCAAAGAATTTCTGATGGCTCGGTGATGAAACCATGTGCCTTCTTTTCCTGGAAGTTTTCGCCTGCTGAGCGTAATTATGATGTTGGCAATCGAGAGTTGTTGGCCATGAAGTGGGCATTAGAGGAGTGGCGTCATTGGCTTGAAGGAGCTAAGCATCGCGTGGTGGTCTTGACTGATCACAAGAACTTGACTTATCTCGAGTCTGCCAAACGGTTGAATCCTAGACAGGCTCGTTGGTTGCTGTTTTTCTCCCGTTTTGACTTTGTGGTTTCATACCTTCCGGGCTCTAAGAATGTGAAGGCGGATGCCATGTCTAGGAGTTTTGTGCCCGACTCTCCGGGTTTGCCTGAGCCGGCGGGTATTCTCAAAGAGGGGGTAATTTTGTCTGCCATCTCCCCTGATTTGCGGCGGGTGCTGCAAAAATTTCAGGCTAATAGACCTGACGGTTGCCCAGCGGAGAAACTGTTTGTCCCTGATAAATGGACTAGTAGAGTTATCTCTGAGGTTCATTGTTCGGTGTTGGCTGGTCATCCTGGAATCTTTGGTACCAGAGATCCTTTTGGTGGCCGTCTCTGTCGCGGGATGTGCGTTCGTTTGTGCAGTCCTGTGGGATTTGTGCTCGGGCTAAGCCCTGCTGTTCTCGTGCCAGTGGGTTGCTTTTGCCCTTGCCGGTCCCGAAGAGGCCCTGGACACATATCTCTATGGATTTTATTTCGGATCTCCCCGTCTCTCAAAAGATGTCGGTCATTTGGGTGGTTTGTGATCACTTCTCTAAGATGGTCCATTTGGTACCCTTGTCTAAATTCCCTTCCTCCTCTGATTTGGTGCCATTGGTTTTCCAGCATGTAGTTCGTTTACATGGCATTCCGGAGAACATCGTTTCTGACAGAGGTTCCCAGTTTGTTTCGAGGTTTTGGCGAGCCTTTTGTGCTAGGATGGGCATTGATTTGTCTTTTTCCTCGGCTTTCCATCCTCAGACAAATGGCCAAACTGAACGAACCAATCAGACCTTGGAAACATATCTGAGATGTTTTGTTTCTGCTGATCAGGATGATTGGGTGTCCTTTTTGCCTTTGGCTGAGATCGCCCTTAATAATCGGGCCAGCTCGGCTACTTTGGTTTCGCCGTTTTTCTGCAATTCTGGTTTCCATCCTCGTTTCTCTTCAGGGCAGGTTGAGTCTTCGGACTGTCCTGGTGTGGATACTGTGGTGGATAGGTTGCAGCAGATTTGGACTCATGTAGTGGACAATTTGACATTGTCCCAGGAGAAGGCTCAACGTTTCGCTAACCGCAGGCGCTGTGTGGGTCCCCGACTTCGTGTTGGGGATTTGGTTTGGTTGTCGTCTCGTTATATTCCTATGAAAGTTTCCTCTCCTAAGTTTAAACCTCGTTTCATTGGTCCGTATAGGATTTCTGAGGTTCTTAATCCTGTGTCTTTTCGTTTGACCCTTCCAGCTTCTTTTTCCATCCATAATGTATTCCATAGGTCATTGTTGCAGAGATATGTGGCACCTGTGGTTCCATCCGTTGATCCTCCTGCCCCGGTTTTGGTTGAGGGGGAGTTGGAGTATATAGTGGAGAAGATTTTGGATTTTCGTATTTCTAGACGGAAACTCCAGTACCTGGTTAAGTGGAAGGGTTATGGTCAGGAAGATAATTCCTGGGTCTTTGCCTCTGATGTTCATGCTGCCGATCTGGTTCGTGCCTTTCATTTGGCCCATCCTGGTCAGCCTGGGGGCTCTGGTGAGGGTTCGGTGACCCCTCCTCAAGGGGGGGTACTGTTGTGAATTCTGCGGCTTCTGAGTTTCCTTCCTCAGGTGACGAGGTTAGGTCGTTAGGTGCTGCTCTATTTAACTCCACCTAGTTCTTTGTTCCTTGCCTCCAGTCAATGTTCCAGTATTGGTCTTGCTCTTTCCTGGATCGTTCTTGTGGCCTGTCTGCCCTGCATAAGCTAAGTTCTGCTTGTGTTACTTTTGTTTGCTATTTTTTCTGTCCAGCTTGCTATATTGGTTTTTCTTGCTTACTGGAAGCTCTGGGACGCAGAGGGAGCACCTCCGTGCCGTTAGTCGGTACGGAGGGTCTTTTTGCGTCCTCTGCGTGGTTGTTTGTAGGTTTTTGTGCTGACCGCAAAGCTATCTTTACTATCCTCGGTCTATTCAGTAAGTCGGGCCTCACTTTGCTAAAACCTATTTCATCTCTGTGTTTGTATTTTCATCTTTACTCACAGTCATTATATGTGGGGGCTGCCTTTTCCTTTGGGGAATTTCTCTGAGGCAGGGTAGGCTTATTTTTCTATCTTCAGGGCTAGCTAGTTTCTCAGGCTGTGCCCGAGGCGCCTAGGTCTGGTCAGGAGCGCTCCACGGCTACCTCTAGTGTGGTGTGATAGGATTAGGGATTGCGGTCAGCAGAGTTCCCACGTCTCAGAGCTCGTCCTATGTTATTAGTAACTATCAGGTCACTTTGTGTGCTCTTAACCACCAGGTCCATTGTGTTTCTGAACCACCAGTTCATAACAGACAGTGCCGGTAAGGTCTGTAAAGTGTTGTGGAACTAATGGCGCTGTATAAGTGAGTAAAATAAATATCACAGGTTTACTGAGACAGAGAGGAGCCAGAAGATTGCAGCATCTGATTTTTCCTACTCCTGCACTATTTAGAAGCACTTCACCTTCATTTTAAATGGTGCAGGTTTCTTTGAGCACTTCAAGGGTTAATCTGCTCAGTTGAGAGCTCCTGGAAGATTTCCTGCATTAAGGCTCTCAGTGGTGCACTGTTAGCCATTCCCATCTCCTATATATTCTGGGCCCTGGCTAGCACTCATTGCCAGAGTAGCATGTGCTGCATGGTTAGGAGATGGTGGTTTGTGGTTGTTGCGTTTGGTGGATTTATCTGAGACTGTTGCTAGGTTTTGGGTGTGTGCAAATTCCCCTCCTTGTCCTACTTTGGCTTTACCCCATCCTTCACTCCCCAGTGTTTTCCTCTATTGTTTGTGTGAGTATATTTGTATGATTTGTGTTTTCCTTTATCCCTGTTTGTATTACTTTCTTAGTCTGATTGGTTCATTACTACTCCCCTTATCCCTGGGTGGGGGAAAGGTACAGACTGAAGGTGAATTCAGGAGCTAAAGCAAGGTACGTGGCCCAGGCATCCTCACCATCAGAAGTAATATGGGGAACGGTCAAGCTAGGGTGCCCTTAGCATTAGGGACAGGGAAGGAGCCCCTGGTCCCGGGACACCCAACAACAGTCTTGACGATGAGGATATATTTACCATAGATGCAGGCAGCTAACCAGGCTTCAACATGGACCTCAGAGAGCAGAGTCTTGTTTTGTCCCATTTAATTGGTCATAAGTAAGGGAATCAATTTGGGACTCTTCTTCCTAGATGAATTGCACTGCTTGCAAACATGACGTGAGGAATTGGTCCGAGGATGATGAAAAAGGAATCAAAGGGTAAAGAAACTTCACACCCTTCTAATCTGGATGGTAAAAACCAACACCAGAATAGAGGGCACAGTTTGCTCTTGTTGTGCCACCTTTCTACTCTACTTCATATGCCTTTAGATCCACATTTTATGGCAAATCCAATAAAGCAGGTTTTGGAGTAATCAAAATAACTAGAGCGAAGAAATCTATGGGATGACTCCAAGTAGTTGTTGCCCTGCTTTTAGCTAAACCAGGGACTGCTGAAAATAAACAGTGCCAAGCAGATACTGGAAGATTCAGGATAAGAGCCCTCGTGGGCAGGGTCCTCTCTCCTCCTGTAACAGTTGTGCCTTGTATTGCTCAAGATTATTGCACTTGTTTTTATTATGTATAACACATGTAAAGCGCCATGGAATAAATGGCGCTATAATAATAAATAACAATAATAATAATAATTATGGAGATACAGGCAAGGGGCACTGTAACTTTATACTACAATGGCCACTGATATATCAATGATTGCAATATCTAAAATCATTGGCATTTCGGCTTGGTCCATATCCCTTCATGAGAACTGCATTGGGGGACAACTGCAAGGTGATACAAGTGTACAGGTACTATATGGCAATAAGGTCATGTGCAAAAGGTATTGTAACAGGTATGGATGAATGCTTTTTTAAAGTTTTTACATGGCAGCAAGTTATTATGGCCACCTTTCTAATAAGACAATTACTGACATACATTCCTACAGCGCCTCTGCAGGAGAAATGAGGAATTGCACAATTCCAATTGAAATCACATAACTTTCAGAATGTGATTTATTCTCCAGAGGGAGAAATGTTCTAGTTTGTGACTGTTGGACTTGAATACAGACATCCTTTTAATTTAACATGTGTTTTCTAAATAGACGGGGTCTGTTTCGCAAGACTGGCGCATAGCAAATGTGGTGCCAATATTCAAAAAGGGCTCTAAAACTGAACCTGGAAATTATAGGCCAGTAAGTCTAACCTCTATTGTTGGTAAAATATTTGAAGGGTTTCTGAGGGATGTTATTCTGGATTATCTCAATGAGAATAACTGTTTAACTCCATATCAGCATGGGTTTATGAGAAATCGCTCCTGTCAAACCAATCTAATCAGTTTTTATGAAGAGGTAAGCTATAGGCTGGACCACGGTGAGTCATTGGACGTGGTATATCTCGATTTTTCCAAAGCGTTTGATACCGTGCTGCACAAGAGGTTGGTACACAAAATGAGAATGCTTGGTCTGGGGGAAAATGTGTGTAAATGGGTTAGTAACTGGCTTAGTGATAGAAAGCAGAGGGTGGTTATAAATGGTATCGTCTCTAACTGGGTCGCTGTGACCAGTGGGGTACCGCAGGGGTCAGTATTGGGACCTGTTCTCTTCAACATATTCATTAATGATCTGGTAGAAGGTTTACACAGTAAAATATCGATATTTGCAGATGATACAAAACTATGTAAAGCAGTTTGTCACAGCCAGACCAGAGAAGCAGAGCGCCGAGGACAGACAGCGGAAGGTAAGTATGTAGCGTTTGTTTTTTTACTTTTTAGGATGGTAACCAGGGTAAACATCGGGTTACTAAGCGCGGCCCTGCGCTTAGTTACCCGAGTTTACCCTGGTTACCGGGGACCTCGGGATCGTTGGTCGCTGGAGAGCTGTCTGTGTGACAGCTCTCCAGCGACCAAACAGCGACGCTGCAGCGATCCGGATCGTTGTTGGTATCGCTGCAGCGTCGCTATGTGTGACGGTAATTTTATACTGCCTCTGTACAAATCCCTAGTTAGACCGCACATGGAGTACTGTGTCCAGTTTTGGGCACCGGTGCTCAGGAAGGATATAATGGAACTAGAGAGAGTACAAAGGAGGGCAACAAAATTAATAAAGGGGATGGGAGATCTACAATACCCAGATAGATTAGCGAAATTAGGATTATTTAGTCTAGAAAAAAGACGACTGAGGGGCCATCTAATAACCATGCATAAGTATATAAGGGGACAATACAAATATCTCGCTGAGGATCTGTTTATACCAAGGAAGGTGACGGGCACAAGGGGGCATTCTTTGCGTCTGGAGGAGAGAAGGTTTTTCCACCAACATAGAAGAGGATTCTTTACTGTTAGGGCAGTGAGAATCTGGAATTCCTTGCCTGGGAGGTGGTGATGGCGAACTCAGTCGAGGGGTTCAAGAGAGGCCTGGACGTCTTCCTGGAGCAGAACAATATTGTATCATACAATTATTAGGTTCTGTAGAAGGACGTAGATCTGGGGATTTATTATGATGGAATATAGGCTGAACTGGATGGACAAATGTCTTTTTTCGGCCTTACTAACTATGTTACTATGTTACTATGTTACAACCATTTCTTTATACCAACTTTTTCACATCTCTTTCTTTTTAAGTTCACTAGGGACAGGTATCTTTAACCATTTGTCCATTTGTGCCATTCATGTACTGCACCCAAGAGTAATTGCTGTGACCCGAACAAGCTACAACTCCAGCAGCAGTTTAACCTCTCGCTTGCCACTGTCAATCGTTCGGCAGTCTCTTCTGAAGCCCATCGACCCCATACTTCCCTACCATGAGCGTGATCACAAGATGCCAACGGATTCCCATGGCAGCTGGAGGCCTGCTGAAGCATTGCTAAGAGCTAAAATGATCACAGGTTCAACTCTGTGTAAGGTACAATAAAATAAAATCACCACTTTTCCTCCATTTAGAAATAAAGAAATGAAAAAAAAACATATTCAGTGTTCCTTTATCTGTAATAGCACAATCAAAATATACATTTTTTTAAACCATACCATAAAAAAGAAAACGTCAAAATTGTCACTGCTCAGTCACACCTCTCACAAAATTTGCAATAAAAGGTAATCAAAATGTCATATTCATCCCAAAATAATAAGAGAACATCAGCTCACCACGCAAAAAAAAAAAAAAACGCCCTCACCCCTCCTTTGACAAAAACAGAGAAAATGGCAAAACAAAACATTTTTCTTTTTTACAAATTTTTGCAAAAATGTTCAACCTTTAGTGATGGAGCCAATTTTTTTTAAATCTGACCAGAGTGGCTTTATGAGGCAATAACTCTGGAACGCTTTATCGGATCCCACTGATTCTGAGAATGTTTTTTCATGGAATATTGTACTTCATGACAGTAGTAAAGTTTGTTTAATATGACTTGCGTTTATTTGTGATAATATTAGAAATTTGGCAAAAATTTAGAAAATTTAGCAATTTTCAAACTTATGACCTTAAACTATAGAGTTTTGTTGCACAAAATAGTTAATAAATAACATTTCCCACATATCTACTTTACATCTGCATTATTTATCAAACATAATTTTTTTTGTTAGAAAGTTACAAGGGTTAAAAGTTGATTAGCAATTTCTCATTTTTCCAACAAAATTTACAAAACTATTTTTTAGGAACCACATCACATTTCAGGTGACTTTGGAGGGCCTATATGACAGAAAATACCCAAAAGTGACAACATCCTAAAAACTGCACCTCTCAAACTGTTCAAAACCACATTCAGGCTGGTTTTACACGTCAGTGGCTCCGGTACGTGTGGTGACAGTTTCCTCACGTGCCGGAGACACTGACTCACATAGACACATTAAAATAAATGTGTCTCTGCACATGTCAGCTTGTTTTCACGCACCATGTGTCCGTTTGCAAAACACGGAGACATGTCAGTGTTCGTGGGAGCGCACGGATCACATGGACCCATTAAAGTCAATGGGTCCGTGTAAACACGTACCGCACACGGATGCTGTCCGTGTGCCATTCGTGTGCCGCCTGAGGACCACACGGAACAGGGCTACAGTAAGCGCTGTCCCCTGTGTGTGGTGCTGAAGCCGCCATTCATCCCTTCTGTCCTGCTCGGCTGAAAGCAGCGCTCGCAGGAGAGAAGGGATGAAAGATCAATACATTTTTTTGTTTTTTTTTGTTTAAATTAAAGTTTGGGGTCACTGTTATGAATAGGTAATTCAGAACCACAATGGACCTTGAAGTTCAGAGCACACAAAGTGACCTGACAATAACCAAAAGACATAGGACGAGCTCTGAGACGTGGTAACTCTGCTGACCGCAATCCCTAATCCTATCCAACCACACTAGAGGCAGCCGTGGATTGCGCCTAACGCTCCCTATGCAACTCGGCACAGCCTGAGAAACTAGCTAGGCCTAAGAAGGAAAAATAAGCCTACCTTGCCTCAGAGAAATACCCCAAAGGAAAAGGCAGCCCCCACATATAATGACTGTGAGTAGAGATGAAAATACAAACGCAGAGATGAAATAGATTTAGCAAAGTGAGGCCCAACTTACTGAACAGACCGAGGATAGAAAAGATTGCTTTGCGGTCAACACAAAACCCTACAAACAACCACGCAAAGGGGGCAAAAAGACCCTCCGCACCGACTAACGGTACGGAGGTTCTCCCTCTGCGTCCCAGAGCTACCAGCAAGCAAGAAAAACCAATTAAGCAAGCTGGACAGAAAAAATAGCAAACAAAAATAACACAAGCAAAACTTAGCTTATGCAGGAAGACAGGCCACAGGAACGATCCAGGAGGAAGCAAGACCAATACTAGAACATTGACTGGAGGCCAGGAGCAAAGCACTAGGTGGAGTTAAATAGAGCAGCACCTAACGACTTCACCACATCACCTGAGAAAGGAAACTCAGAAGCCGCAGTACCACTTGTGACCACAGGAGGGAGCTCTGCCACAGAATTCACAACAGCACCCCCTACTTGAGGAGGGGTCACCGAACCCTCACCAGAGCCCCCAGGCCGACCAGGATGAGCCATATGAAAGGCACGAACAAGATCGGCAGCATGAACATCAGAGGCAAAGACCCAGGAATTATCCTCCTGACCATAACCCTTCCACTTAACCAGATACTGGAGTTTCCATCTCGAAACACGAGAATCCAAAATCTTCTCTACAATATACTCCAACTCCCCCTCCACCAAAACCGGGGCAGGAGGATCAACAGATGGAACCATAGGTGCCACGTATCTCCGCAACAATGACCTATGGAATACGTTATGGATGGAAAAAGAATCTGGAAGGGTCAAACGAAAAGACACAGGATTAAGAACCTCAGAAATCCTATAAGGACCAATGAAACGAGGCTTAAACTTAGGAGAGGAAACCTTCATAGGAATATGATGAGATGACAACCAAACCAAATCCCCAACACGAAGTCAGGGACCCACACAGCGACTGCGATTAGCAAAACGTTGAGCCTTCTCCTGGGACAAGGTCAAATTGTCCACTACATGAGTCCAAATCTGCTGTAACCTGTCCACCACAGTATCCACACCAGGACAGTCCGAAGACTCAACCTGCCCTGAAGAGAAACGAGGATGGAACCCAGAGTTGCAGAAAAATGGCGAAACCAAGGTAGCCGAGCTGGCCCGATTATTAAGGGCGAACTCCGCCAAAGGCAAGAAGGACACCCAATCATCCTGATCAGCAGAAACAAAGCATCTCAGATATGTTTCCAAGGTCTGATTGGTTCGTTCGGTCTGGCCATTTGTCTGAGGATGGAAAGCCGAGGAAAAAGACAAATCAATGCCTATCCTAGCACAAAAGGCTCGCCAAAACCTCGAAACAAGCTGGGAACCTCTGCAGAAACGATGTTCTCTGGAATGCCATGTAAACGAACCACATGCTGGAAGAACAATGGCACCAAATCAGAGGAGGAAGGGAATTTAGACAGGGATACCAAATGGACCATCTTAGAGAAGCGATCACAAACCACCCAAATGACCGACATTTTTTGAGAAACGGGGAGATCCGAAATAAAATCCATAGAGATATTTGTCCAAGGCCTCTTCGGGACCGGCAAGGGCAAAAGCAACCCACTGGCACGAGAACAGCAGGGCTTAGCCCGAGCACAAATCCCACAGGACTGCATAAAAGAACGCACATCCCGCGACAGAGATGGCCACCAAAAGGATCTAGCCACTAACTCTCTGGTACCAAAGATTCCAGGATGACCAGCCAACACCGAACAATGAACCTCAGAGATAACTTTATTCGTCCACCTATCAGGGACAAACAGTTTCTCCGCTGGGCAACGATCAGGTTTATTAGCCTGAAATTTTTGCAGCACCCGCCGCAAATCAGGGGAGATGGCAGACAAAATTACTCCCTCTTTGAGAATACCCGCCGGCTCAGACAAACCCGGAGAGTCGGGCACAAAACTCCTAGACAGGGCATCCGCCTTCACATTTTTAGAGCCCGGAAGGTACGAAACCACAAAGTCAAAACGGGAGAAAAACAGCGACCAACGAGCCTGTCTAGGATTCAACCGTTTGGCAGACTCGAGATAAGTTAAATTCTTGTGATCAGTCAAGACCACCACGCGATGCTTAGCTCCTTCAAGCCAATGACGCCACTCCTCGAATGCCCACTTCATGGCCAGCAACTCTCGATTGCCAACATCATAATTTCGCTCAGCAGGCGAAAACTTCCTGGAAAAGAAGGCGCATGGTTTCATCACCGAGCAATCAGAACCTCTTTGCGACAAAACAGCCCCCGCTCCAATTTCAGAAGCATCAACCTCGACCTGGAACGGAAGCGAAACATCTGGTTGACACAACACAGGGGCAGAAGAAAAACGACGCTTTAACTCTTGAAAAGCTTCCACAGCAGCAGAAGACCAATTGACCACATCAGCACCCTTCTTGGTCAAATCGGTCAATGGTTTAGCAATACTAGAAAAATTACAGATGAAACGACGATAAAAATTAGCAAAGCCCAGGAACTTTTGCAGACTCTTCAGAGATGTCGACTGAGTCCAATCATAGATGGCCTGGACCTTAACAGGGTCCATCTCGATAGTAGAAGGGGAAAAAATGAACCCCAAAAATGAAACCTTCTGAACACCAAAGAGACACTTTGATCCCTTCACAAACAAAGAATTTGCACGCAGGACCTGGAACACCATTCTGACCTGCTTCACATGAGACTCCCAATCATCCGAGAAGACCAAAATATCATCCAAGTATACAATCAGGAATTTATCCAGGTACTCTCGGAAGATGTCATGCATAAAGGACTGAAACACCAATGGAGCATTGGCAAGTCCGAATGGCATAACTAGGTACTCAAAATGGCCCTCGGGCGTATTAAATGCAGTTTTCCATTCATCGCCCCGCTTAATACGCACAAGGTTATACGCACCACGAAGATCTATCTTGGTGAACCAACTAGCCCCCTTGATCCGAGCAAACAAATCAGATAACAGCGGCAAGGGGTACTGAAATTTGACCGTGATTTTATTTAGAAGGCGGTAATCTATACAAGGTCTCAGCGAACCATCCTTCTTGGCCACAAAAAAGAACCCCGCTCCCAATGGCGACGATGACGGGCGAATATGACCCTTCTCCAAGGACTCCTTCACGTAACTCCGCATAGCGGCGTGCTCAGGCATAGATAAATTAAACAGTCGACCTTTAGGAAACTTACTACCAGGAATCAAATCGATAGCACAATCACAATCCCTATGCGGAGGTAGGGCATTGGACTTGGGCTCATCAAATACATCCTGGTAATCAGACAAGAACTCTGGGACCTCAGAAGGGGTGGATGACGAAATAGACAGAAATGGGACATCACCATGTACCCCCTGACAACCCCAGCTGGACACAGACATTGATTTCCAATTTAATACTGGGTTATGGACTTGTAGCCATGGCAACCCCAACACGACCACATCATGCAGATTATGCAACACCAGAAAGCGAATATCCTCCTGATGTGCAGGAGCCATGCACATGGTCAGCTGGGTCCAGTACTGAGGCTTATTCTTGGCCAAAGGCGTAGCATCAATTCCTCTCAATGGAATAGGACACTGCAAGGGCTCCAAGAAAAACCCACAACGCCTAGCATACTCCAAGTCCATCAAATTCAGGGCAGCGCCTGAATCCACAAATGCCATGACAGAATAGGATGACAAAGAGCAGATCAAAGTAACGGACAAAAGAAATTTTGACTGTACCGTACCAATGGTGGCAGACCTAGCGAACCGCTTAGTGCGCTTAGGACAATCGGAGATAGCATGAGTGGAATCACCACAGTAGAAACACAGCCCATTCTGACGTCTGTGTTCTTGCCGTTCAACTCTGGTCAAAGTCCTATCGCACTGCATGGGCTCAGGTTTATGCTCGGATAATACCGCCAAATGGTGCACAGATTTACGCTCACGCAAGCGTCGACCGATCTGAATGGCCAAAGACATAGACTCATTCAGACCAGCAGGCATAGGAAATCCCACCATGACATCCTTAAGGGCTTCAGAGAGACCCTTTCTGAAAATAGCTGCCAGCGCGCCTTCATTCCATTGAGTGAGCACGGACCACTTTCTAAACTTCTGACAATAAATCTCTATCTCATCCTGACCCTGACACAGAGCCAGCAAATTTTTCTCTGCCTGATCCACCGAATTAGGTTCATCGTATAGCAATCCGAGCGCCAGGAAAAACGCATCAATATTACATAATGCAGGATCTCCTGGCGCAAGGGAAAATGCCCAGTCTTGAGGGTCGCCACGTAATAAAGAAATAATAATCCCAATTTGTCGAACTGGGTCACCAGAGGAGCGAGGCTTCAAAGCCAGAAACAGTTTGCAATTATTTTTGAAATTGAGAAACTTAGTTCTATCTCCAGAAAACAAATCAGGAATAGGAATTCTAGGTTCTAACATAGATTTCTGAACTATAATGTCCTGAATTTTTTGTACTCTTGCAGTGAGATTATCCACACAAGAAGACAGACCTTTAATGTCCATCACTATACCTGTGTCCTGAACCACCCAAATGTCTAGGGGAAAAAAAAAGGCAAAACACAGTGCAGAGAAAAAAAAATGGTCTCAGAACTTCTTTTTTCCCTCTATTGAGAAGCATTAGTACTTTGGGCCTCCAGTACTGTTATGAATAGGTAATTCAGAACCACAATGGACCTTGAAGTTCAGAGCACACAAAGTGACCTGACAATAACCAAAAGACATAGGACGAGCTCTGAGACGTGGTAACTCTGCTGACCGCAATCCCTAATCCTATCCAACCACACTAGAGTCAGCCGTGGATTGCGCCTAATGCTCCCTATGCAACTCGGCACAGCCTGAGAAACTAGCTAGGCCTAAGAAGGAAAAATAAGCCTACCTTGCCTCAGAGAAATACCCCAAAGGAAAAGGCAGCCCCCCACATATAATGACTGTGAGTAGAGATGAAAATACAAACACAGAGATGAAATGGATTTAGCAAAGTGAGGCCCAACTTACTGAACAGACCGAGTGTTAGGAGTCGAGTTTCCTCTGCTGCACAGGGGGAATCTCGATCCGTCTCCGCTGCGGTCTCCCATTCTCCTCCAGCCGCAGTGGAGCCTGCTCAGCAGGGACAGCGATCCCAGCGTCTCGCTCAGTCTGACTCTGTGAGAAGAGTTACTGCTGCTTCTCCAGCTTCTGCCTGAAAAGCCTATACTGGTCAGCAGCGGGTGGACTTCTCTGGGACTAAGTCCTTGTCTGCGCACACTGAGCATGCCCAGGGCAAGATCTCCCGTTGGAGATCGAGGGTCATGTGCTCAGACTCTGCAGCGCATTCTATTGGTCCTCTTGGCAGGTCTTGGAAGGGCAAAGTTTCTGTGGCCGCTTCCTGTCCTGCAACTATATAAACTGCGCATGACCGCACGGCCATGCGCTAGTGTACAATTTGATACGTGTGTTTGTTGTGAGTGCAAGTCGTTCTTTAAATACCCCTACCCTATTGTATGATTGTTCGCGTATGGAGTATGGCTGCTATCTAGCGCCCGACTTATCACTCAACGTGTCACACACGTGTCAGCGTCTACTGCTGTGACCGCCAGTGCGGTGCCACGCGCCAGTGGGCGCTTCCTGACCCACGTCTGGGTGCTTAGTGGTGCCTGCCAGCACGGCACAGTTCGCACTTCGGTGCCTTAATTATATAATTCCTTTCACACCCAGCAGCGGTGTAGTGCCAGCAAGGGTCTAATCGGACTACAATCCCTGTTGGGGTTTAGTTCGCTGACCACTTGCTCGCGCTCTATGTGCGGTACCGCGGTCCTGTGACGCAACAGGATCGCTTTCTTCACGCTGGGTGAGGTTTAACCCACGCGTGTATACTTTTGAATACCGCCATATTGTCTGTCATTTCCTAGCAGCAGGTTTCACCTGCACGGTGGACCCCGGACTGCGAACGCATCTATATCATCTCTCTTGGTGCGTTCCGCCAGTCCTAACATTACACTAGCGCCGGGGTCTGGCTAGTGATGACAGACAAACAGCAATCTCTGCGGCATATCCAGCAGCTGGAGGGTAGGTTGGCGGCTCTCGAGAGCGTGACCTCAGCTGTGGATGTTACTGCAGTAGCTGTACAGGCTGCCAGCGTGGCTGCAGCTACTATGTCCATTGCCACCCCTGTTCCGACATTATCTCGCCTCCCGCTGCCAGAAAAATTTTCTGGTGATAGCAAGTTTTGTAGGGGATTAGTGAGTCAGTGCTCTATTCACCTTGAGCTCCTGGCTACACGTTTTCCCACAGAGCGGGCTAAGGTGGGATTTATTCTGTCTCTATTGTCGGACAGGGCGTTGGAATGGGCTACGCCGCTGTGGGAGCGTGGCGATCATGTGGTGCAGAGTGCTCCGCTGTTTCTGAGCGCTCTGAAACAGGTCTTTTTAGGACCTCAAGTCACCCATGATACTGCGCTCCAATTGCTGGCATTAACTCAGGGTGAGTCCTTGGTCAGTCATTTTGCCGTCCAATTCCGCACCTTAGCATCTGAGCTGGATTGGTCGGATAAAGCTCTTATCCCCATATTTTGGAGGGGCTTGGCTGACCACGTAAAGGACGCTCTGGCCACTAGGGAGATTCCTGGCACACTGGAGGAGTTAATAACTGTCTCCACTCGAATTGACCTCCGTTTTAACGAGCGGAGGTTAGAGCGAGCCCAGTGTAGGCAGAGGTTTCGGCTGGCTCCTACTTTCGCCAAACCTCTGGAATTTCCGGTCCTGGTTCCTGAGTCACATGAGGCCAGGGAAGTGTCACAAGCAGGATCTAAGTCCCGGACCGCTTGTGCACTCAGGGTCTGTCATGTTTGCCAGCAGTCAGGACATCTAACCACCAGATGTCCTCAGCGGTCGAGGAAACGTCAGCGTCTAGTGGTAGTAGGTGGAGGTACACTAGACACGGCGACGTTTGCCTCTAAGTTGTCCTTTAAGGGGACAATTACTATTGGCTCATTCTCCCACTCGGTAGAGCTCTGCGTGGATTCTGGGGCGGAGGGCAATTTTATGTCTTCTGCCTTTGCCCAACGTCACGCAATACCCCTGGTTATGCTTGCTCAACCAGTAACGGTGCGAGTGGTGAATGGGTCGACATTGCCCTCACAGATAACACACCAGACCATCCCTTTTACTCGGTCCATGTCGCCATCTCATCAGGAGATAATTTCTCTGCTCGTCATTCCGGAAGTAATTGATGAGGTCCTGTTGGGAATACCTTGGCTACGGTACCACTCTCCTCATATCGAGTGGTCCTCAGGCAGAATTCTGGGTTGGGGTGAATCTTGTGGGGGTAGGTGTCAGAGGGAGTGCATTCAGGTTGCTACTACTGAGGTACCCGCAGATCTATCCTCTCTCCCCAAGCAGTATTGGTCTTATGCAGACGTGTTCTCCAAAAAGGCGGCGGAGGTCCTTCCGCCTCATCGCCCCTATGACTGTCCTATTGATCTCTTGCCTGGTGCTGAGCCTCCCCGGGATCGAGTTTATCCGCTATCTCTCCCGGAGACGGAGGCAATGTCACAGTACATCCAGGAAAATCTGGCAAGAGGATTCATTAGGAAGTCAGTGTCACCTGCTGGGGCAGGGTTCTTCATCGTGCAGAAGAAGAATGGGGAATTGCGCCCATGCATAGACTACAGGGGTCTTAACGCCATCACCGTTAAGAATAAGTATCCTTTGCCCTTGATATCTGAGTTATTCGATAGACTTCGGGGAGCAAGGGTATTTACTAAATTAGATTTGCGGGGTGCTTACAACCTGATTCGCATCCGTGAGGGGGACGAATGGAAGACGGCTTTTAACACCAGAGATGGGCACTATGAATATCTGGTGATGCCCTTCGGGCTCTGTAATGCCCCAGCCGTTTTCCAAGACTTTGTGAACGATATCTTCCGGGATATGCTTTCCACCTCGGTCGTAGTCTATCTGGATGATATTCTTATCTACTCTCCAGATATTGACTCCCACCGGAGAGATGTTTGCAAAGTCTTCGACCTCCTACGGGCAAACTTCCTCTATGCCAAATTGGAGAAGTGTATGTTTGAGCAGGAGTCTTTACCTTTCCTGGGCTACATCATCTCGGCCCAGGGATTGGCTATGGATCCTGCCAAACTACAGGCAGTGATGGACTGGCAGGAACCCCATTCTCTGAAAGCGGTGCAGCGCTTTATGGGGTTCATAAATTACTATCGTCAGTTCATCCCCCACTTCTCAACCCTGGTAGCTCCCTTGGTATCCCTCACCAAGAAGGGAGCGAATCCTAAATCGTGGTCCGAAGAGGTCTCCAAGGCCTTCACTTCTATTAAGTCCCACTTTGTAAGCGCTCCCATCTTACATCGTCCCGATGTGGATAAGCCATTCCTAATGGAGGTGGATGCCTCTTCCGTTGGTGCAGGAGCAGTCCTCTATCAAAAGGATGCTCAAGGTCGGAAGCATCCATGCTTCTTCTTCTCAAAAACCTTCTCACCAGCGGAGAGAAATTACTCCATCGGGGATAGGGAGTTGCTGGCAATGAAGTTGGCCTTTTCGGAATGGAGACATCTCTTGGAGGGTGCTCGGTTCCCATTCCAAGTCTTCACGGACCACAAGAATTTGGTCTATTTACAGACAGCCCAGCGGCTGAATTCTCGTCAGGCCAGATGGTCCTTGTTTTTCTCCCGGTTCCACTTCACTCTACATTATCTCGCCGGGGAGAAGAACATTCGTGCTGACGCTCTCTCTCGCTCCCTGGTGTCAACTGTGGAGGAGGAGGACGAGCCTCGGCTCATTGTCCCTTCAGAGAGTCTGAGAACCGTAGCTCCAGTTTCGCTTGAGTCTGTGCCTCCGGACAAGACTTTTGTCCCCATCAATTTGCGTCCGGAGGTTCTCTCGTGGGCTCATTCGTCCAGAGTGGGTGGACACTTTGGGGCAAAGAGGACATCTGAGTTGTTGACGAGAATGTATTGGTGGCCACATATGGTTCGTGACGTTGGAGACTACGTTCGGGCATGTGTCTCTTGTGCCAAAAATAAGTCTCTCCGTCAACGGCCAGCTGGGTTGTTATACCCTCTGCCGGTGGCAGACAGGCCCTGGGAGATGGTCGGGATGGACTTTGTGGTGGGTTTGCCCAAGTCACGTGGCTGTACTGTCATTTGGGTTATCACCGACCATTTTTCTAAAATGGTGCATTTGGTGCCGCTTCCCCGGCTACCTTCTGCACGGGCCTTGGCAGCATTGTTTGTTAAACACATCTTCCGTCTTCACGGTATGCCAGACAAAATTGTCAGTGACCGGGGTCCCCAGTTTGCGTCTCGGTTCTGGAGAGAGCTTTGTCGCCTTCTCAGTATCGAGTTGAATCTCTCTTCGGCATATCATCCCGAGACGAATGGGTTGGTGGAGAGAGCCAACGAGACCTTGGTCACATATCTGCGACATTTTGTCTCTGCTAAACAAGATGACTGGGCATCTTTGCTACCGTGGGCAGAGTTTGCTCTTAACAATGCTGTAGCTGACTCCACTGGACAGACCCCATTCCTCCTTAACTATGGTCAGCATCCGCGGGTACCTGTGCCCATGCCCGTGTCTTGTGCCGATTCCAGGGTGGCAGACTGGGCTGTGGAGGCACGGGACATTTGGGATCGCACTCAGGATGCCATTCGGGCTTCCAAGGAGAGAATGAGGTCCTCCGCCGATGTTCATCGGCGCCCCGCTCCGACCTTTGCTCCTGGCGACTTGGTGTGGCTCTCCGCCCGTAACATCAGGCTGCGAGTTGAGTCCACTAAGTTTGCGCCTCGCTACTTGGGTCCCTTCAAGGTTCTCGAACAGGTTAATCCTGTGGTCTACCGCCTGGCTCTTCCTCCACGCTTGGGTATCACCGACACCTTTCATGTGTCCCTCTTGAAACCCGTATACATGTCCCGGTTTTCCGAGTCATCTGCCGGGACATCGGGTTCGTCTACGGACGATTACGAGGTGAACGCTATTTTGGGGTGTAAGGTGGTACGCGGCAAAAGTTCTATCTGGTGGATTGGAAGGGTTATGGTCCAGAGAACAGGTCATGGGAGCCTGCTGAAAACATTCGGGCCCCACAGCTCATTGCTGCCTTCGAACGTAGCGAGGCCCAAGGAGGGGGGGGCCCTAGGAGGGGGGTAATGTTAGGAGTTGAGTTTCCTCTGCTGCACAGGGGGAATCTCGATCCGTCTCCGCTGCGGTCTCCCATTCTCCTCCAGCCGCAGTGGAGCCTGCTCAGCAGGGACGTCGATCCCAGCGTCTCGCTCAGTCTGACTCTGTGAGAAGAGTTACTGCTGCTTCTCCAGCTTCTGCCTGTAAAGCCTATACTGGTCAGCAGCGGGTGGACTTCTCTGGGACTAAGTCCTTGTCTGCGCACACTGAGCATGCCCAGGGCAAGATCTCCCGTTGGAGATCGAGGGTCATGTGCTCAGACTCTGCAGCGCATTCTATTGGTCCTCTTGGCAGGTCTTGGAAGGGCAAAGTTTTTGTGGCCGCTTCCTGTCCTGCAACTATATAAACTGCGCATGACCGCATGGCCATGCGCTAGTGTACAATTTAATACGTGTGATTGTTGTGAGTGCAAGTCATTCTTTAAATACCCCTACCCTATTGTATGATTGTTCGCGTATGGAGTATGGCTGCTATCTAGCGCCCGACTTATCACTCAACGTGTCACACACGTGTCAGCGTCTACTGCTGTGACCGCCAGTGCGGTGCCACGCGCCAGTGGGCGCTTCCTGACCCACGTCTGGGTGCTTAGTGGTGTCTGCCAGCACGGCACAGTTCGCACTTCGGTGCCTTAATTATATAATTCCTTTCACACCCAGTAGCGCTGTAGTGCCAGCAAGGGTCTAATCGGACTACAATCCCTGTTGGGGTTTAGTTCGCTGACCACTTGCTCGCGCTCTATGTGCGGTACCGCGGTCCTGTGACGCAACAGGATTGCTTTCTTCACGCTGGGTGAGGTTTAACCCATGCGTGTATACTTTTGAATACCGCCATATTGTCTGTCATTTCCTAGCAGCAGGTTTCACCTGCACGGTGGACCCCGGACTGCGAACGCATCTATATCATCTCTCTTGGTGCGTTCCGCCAGTCCTAACACCAAGGATAGAAAAGATTGCTTTGCGGTCAACACAAAACCCTACAAACAACCACGCAAAGGGGGCAAAAAGACCCTCCGCACCGACTAACGGTACAGAGGTGCTCCCTCTGCGTCCCAGAGCTACCAGCAAGCAAGAAAAACCAATTAAGCAAGCTGGACAGAAAAAATAGCAAACCAAAATAACACAAGCAAAACTTAGCTTATGCAGGAAGACAGGCCACAGGAACGATCCAGGAGGAAGCAAGACCAATACTAGAACATTGACTGGAGGCCAGGAGCAAAGCACTAGGTGGAGTTAAATAGAGCAGCACCTAACGACTTCACCACATCACCTGAGAAAGGAAACTCAGAAGCCGCAGTACCACTTGTGACCACAGGAGGGAGCTCTGCCACAGAATTCACAACAGGTCACCTGTCACCCCCCTTGCGCCCACCCGCTTGCAGAGAAATACTCACCCAGCTCCCGCGATGCCTCCTCTCTACGCCGCAACTTGTCCTGTGTGAGCGTCAGGTGGTACCGCTCATTACAGTGATGAATATGCGGCTTCACCCCTATGGGAGGTGGAGTCGCATATTCATCACTGTAATGAGCGGTACCACGTGACCGCTCACAGAGGACAAGCTGCCGGTACTGAGAGGAGGCATCGCGGGAGCTGGGTATTCCTCTGCTAGGGGGTGGGCGCAAGGGGGGTGGGGAGGGATGGGAGGCATTAGATGACCCCCAAACTTTATTTTTAACAAAAAAAAACTTGATTTTTCATTCCTTCTCTCCAGCGAACGCTGCTGGGGAGAAGGAATGAATGCCGGCTTCAGCACCAAAAGCAGGGGACTACCCTTAACTGTAGCACTGTCTCCTGCACGGTCCGTGTGGTCCTCAGTCAGCACACAGGCGGCACACGGGTGCCGCACGTGTGCCACACTGATGTGCCACGTGAGCACATGGACACATGGATACAAATAACTCCGGCAACGATTTCTCCGGTACCGGAATTATCTGGACGTGTGAGACTGGCCTCAAGAAGTATATTAACCTTTCAGGTGCTTCACAGGAACTAAAGCAATGTGGAAGGAAAAAAAGTACCATTTGACTTTTTGAACTCAAAAATGGCTGGAATCAAGAGCTGACGCCATGTTACATGTGGAGAGCACCTGATGTACCTAAAGAGTGGAAACCCCTCACAAAGTAACCCCATTTTGCAAATTAGACCCCTTATGGAATAGGTTTAGATGTGTGATGAGCACCTTGAACCCTCAGATGCTTCACAGAAGTTTATAACGTATGAGCTATGAAAATAAGAAAATCAAATTTTTCCCACAAAAATGTACTTTTAGCCCCAAATTTTTATTCTCACAAGGGTAACAGTAGAAAGTGGACCCCAATATTTGGTGTGTAATTTCTCTTAAGTACGCTGATACCCTTATATGTGGCAGAAAGCTATGGTTTGGTTGCATGGCAGGGTTCGGAAGGGAAGGAGCACCGTTTTACTTTTTGAACTAAAAAATGGCTGGAATTGAGAGCTGACGCCATTTCACATTTCGAGAGCCCCTGCTGTGCCTAAACAGTGGAAACTCCCCACAAGTAACCCCTCATGGAATATGTCGAGATGTGTGGTGAGCACCTTGAATCCTCAAATGCTTCACAGAAGTTTATAACGTAGAGCCGTGAAAATAGCTAAATCTTATTTTTCCCACAAAAAATGTAACTTTAGCCCCAAATTTTTTATTTCCACAATGGTAACAGGAGAAAATGGATGCCAAAATATGTTGTGTAATTTCTCCTGAGAATGCTAGTACTCCATATGTGGGGAAAAAAACAATTGTTTGAGAGCATGGCAGGGCTTGGAAGGAAAGGAGCAGCGTTTGACTTTTTGAGCTAAAACATGACTGGAATCAAGAGCGGAAGCCATGTCGCGTTTGGAGAGCCCCTGAAGTGCCTAAACAATGGATATCCCCAAAAGTGACCTCATTTTGGAAAGTAGACTCCTCAAGGAATGTATTTAGATGTGTGATGAGCACCTTAAACCCTGAGGCGCTTCACAGAAGGTGATAACGTAGAGCTATGAAAATAAAAAATAAATTTTTTCCCACAAAAAATGTATTTTTATCCCCCAATTTTTTATTTGCAAAAGAATAACAGGAGAAAATGGACCCCAAAATTTGTTGTGTAATTTCTCTTAAGTATGATGATACCTCATATGTGGGGGAAAACTATTGTTTGGGTGCACTTCAGGGAAAGGAAGCAGTGAGGGCTTGGAATGTAGACTTTGATGGAATGGTCTGCGGGCATAATGTCGCGTTCAGAGGGCCCCTGATGTGCGTAAACAGTGGAAACACCTGACAAGTGGCCCCATTTTGGAAACTATACCCCTCAAGGATTTTATCCAGTGGTATAGTGAGAATTCTGAACCCATAGGCACTACACAAAATTTGATAACATTAGGTCAAATTTTTTTCCACTAAAGTACTGTTTTAGCACCAAGCTTATAATTTACATGAGGTGTAATGGTAGAAATTGGACCCCACAATTATTTATGCCATTTCTACTGAATGTGGCAGCACCTCACATGTGGTTGTACACTACTGCTTTAACCCCCCACCCCACCCAGGTGACCCCATATTGGAAACTTCACTGCCTAATGAATTCATCTAGGGGTTCAGTGAGTATTTTTAACCCATGCCTCACAGAATTTTATAACAATGAGATGCGGAAATATGACATTTTAGTGGTAAAAATGTAATTATTGTACTTGCTGCAAATTTTTATGGTACACAAGGGTTAATAGGTGAAACTGGACCTCACAATTTATTGCACAATTTTTCCCAAATGCATTGATGCCGCATATGTTGTCAGAAATTACTGTTAGGCCACACATCACGGCTGAGAAGGAAGGAGCACTATTTGGTTTTGGAGCACAGATTTTGCTAGTATAGTTTGCGGGTGACATTTGCAGATCCCTAAGGTGCCAGAACAGCAAATCCCAAAAGTGATCCCACTGTAGGAATTGCACCTCTCAATGAATTAATCTATGGTTGCAGTGACTATTTTTTAACATCCACGCAAGGCTTTTTTTTCTAGAGAATTGCAAATATGTCAGTTTAGTGCCCAAACACTGTGCCCCATATATTGTAGCGCCCCCACACATTGTGCCCAGCTGGTGCTTCTGGCAACACCCGCCCCGAAAATTGTTGAGTGCTTTCTCCCCACTACAATAATGGAAAACATGTGGCCGCTTACTGTAGTTTAGGCCCATCGGGACTCACAAGGAGGAGGGCATTTGGAATGGGAGTTCACAATTCACTGAATTTACTTGAGAGGGTGGGAGCAATGTTGCTTTTCCAGGATTTATTCTTGCAGTAATGTGGGAACCCCCTATAGTTTCAGTGACAGATAACGCACCTGAGTGGATGCTGTTTTTATGCAGGAAAAATTAAGGGTTTTATTGGTAACATTTTGGGGTACATAATACTTTTTTAGCACTTTGAGTATAAGGCTGGGATCACATTCTTGTGTTCTACGCTGATCACTTACATTGGGGTTTCCACGTAAATCACATCAAAATGCGATTCAGACGAATTGTCAGACAGAACCACCCACCATGAGGCAGATGGAGACACTTCGTATTCTGTTTGGCATCTGCTCCGGTGGTATCCATCTTTGTAGGCATGCACAGATTGATCTGTGGTCGCCCACATTTGTGTGCTAAAAAGATGCCTAAAATGATAGGACACAGACAGAACAGAGACCAGACCAAAGTGAGTGGTTCTGTCCGGGGTTTGTCTGAATCGCGGTTTTGGGGAATTTACACCGAAACCCTAACGAAACCACTCAATGGAGAGAGCAGGATAAATGTGATCTGGGCCTTATGCAAATTTTTGGAAGGTAGAATGAACAAATAGACAACTGTCACGGCTCTGTTGTCAGGTGTCCCCAGACCAGGGGCTCCTTCCCTGTCCCTAATGCTAGGGGCGCCCTAGCTCATCCTTCTCCCTGCACATCTCATATCTTCACAGCATAGACAATTGCCTTCAGATGACCTCAAAGATAAAAGTTTAAGGGGGTCAGATCGGGATACCTTGGTGGCCATTCAACTGGCCCACGACGACCAATCCACTTTCCAGGAAACTGTTCATGTAGGAATGCTCGGACCTGACACCCATATGGTGGTGCAAACAACGGATACTGGAAGCCTGTGCTAGCATTTGTTCTGCGATGTTGCTATCAATGTGTCAAGAGTGGGAGTAGAGGGTTGCATTGACAATCCAACACAATGGGCAGCACTTTGAACACATTTTATAAGTGGCCATAAACTTGTAAATAACTCATGAAAGAATAAAGATATGTTAAAACCAAGCACACCATTGCATTTCTTTTGAAATTCTCAATATGTTTGATATGTCACATGACCCTCTTCCCGTTGAAAAAAATAAAGTTGGATACCGAATGGCAGACTTCAAAATGGCGGCCATGGTCACCACTCATCTTGAAAAGTTTTCCCCTTCCCATATACTAATGTGCCACAAACTGGAAGTTGATATCACCAACCATTCCCATTTTGTTTAGGTGTATCCATATAAATGGCCCACCATGTAGTGTACTGTAACACACCAACCAGACTAACAAGGTAATACGAACAGGGATAATGAAAAATACCAATCATACAAATAAGCTCACGCAAACAGGAATGAACCGGGGAGTGAAGGATGGAGTTGAACCGAAGTAGGAAAAGAAGGGGAATTATCACACACCCAAAACCTAGCAACAGTCACAGAGAAATCCACCAAACACCTTCTCATATAACAACCACCAACAACCTCCAGCCATGCAGCATTAGCTACTCTGACAATGAGTGCAAGCCAGGCCCAAATTATATAGGAGATGGGAGTGGCTAACAGTGCACAGCTGAGAGCCTTAATGCAGGAAAGCTTCCAGGCGCTCTCAACTGAACAGATTAACCCCTGAAGTGCTAAAAGAAACCTGCACCTTTTAATATGAAGATGAAGTGCTTCTAATCAGTGCAGGAGTAGGAGAAATCGGACGCTGCGGTCTTCCAGTTCCTCTGTGTCATGGTAAAACCATGACAACAACAGAACAAGAATAGTTCTTATTTTGATTTTTGCACAGTTCACCGTGCAGTATAAGTGATAAGGTGGATCTATCCTTCGGCTCGTTGCGATTACAGCTATACCAGATTTATATTGAGATTTTTTTTAGATTTTGCTGCAATCGCACAGTAAAAATGCTTTTTTATAAAAAGTATTTTTTTCTGTCACCATATTCTGTGAGCTGTAATTTGACTAATTTTTGGCAAACAGAGCTCTATGATGGCTTAATTTTTGTTTTGTTATTTTTATTGCATACATAATATCTTTTGATCGCTTTTTATTCAGATTTTTCAGACACAGAAAGAACAAAAACCAGCAATTTAATTATTGTTTTTATTTCTTATTTTTTTGTGCCGTTCACTGTGCAGTAGAAGTGATAAGTCTGATTTGTCTGTCAGGTCGGTACGATTACAGAAATACCAGATTCATACAGGTTTTTATGCTTTGCTTTTTTTTCCACACTAAAAACAATATTTTACAAAAATGAATTTATTTTTACATCGCCATATTCTGAGAGCTGCACTTTTTAATTTTTTGACCGAATGAGCTATATTAGGGCCTGTTTTTTGGGGACAGTTTGGCATTTTCATTTATACTATTTTTTTTACATATGACTTTTTGATCGCTTTTTATTGACTTTTTTTGTGAGTGACTATGATGAAAAACAACATTTTGGGGGTGTTTTTTATGATGTTTTTTGGCGTTCACCATATGGAATAAATAATGTGCAGTTTTACAGAGCGTGTTGTTCCGGACGCGTCTTTAACCAATTACGTGCACATTGTTTTGTTTATTTTTATTTTATTCAAAACGTTGCCTTTTCGGTGGCAAAACGGCTTTTTGTGATTTATGTGCACTTTTTTGTTTCTGTCTTTTACATATTTTATTTTACTTTTTTTCAATTTTTTACATTTTTTCACTGTGGTACATGTATAATTTTTATTTTGATCACTGGTCTCTTACTGCTGTACTGTAGTGTATGGAACTGTCAGTGTGTTACTGACTCAGCCTGTGAGACCCAGCTTATAGTTGGGTCTCACATGCCACCGTATCCTGAGGTCATCACATAACTTCATTGTAACTATTCTCATTGTGGGGGTCTGAGTGTTACTAAGGGGGTCTTGTGACCACCTTGCAGCCACCTAAATGCCGCTGTTGCAGGGGATAATCGGCCCTGATTGGTCGCAAAACCATCCGGATCCGATACTGCAGGGTATCAGCTGGCATGTACAGCTGATATCAGCTGGAATTGCCGCTACCGGATGGCACTATTCCCTTATTCCCGATGGCGGTTTTAAAATGGCGATGAGGGAATAAGGCCCTTTAACCCCTTCTTGACATTGGGCATAATAGTACACCCACGTCGGAATCCCTCCCTTTGACATGGGCTGCGGCACTGAGCCCACATCTTTTCTGGAACATGTCAGCTGTTTTGAACAGTGCCTCTAACAGCCATGGGTGGAATTGTAATCCGCCTGCGGCTGTTAACCTGCTAAATGCCGCTGTCAATCTCTGACAGCGGCATTTAACTCGCGCTTACTGGAAGCACATCAGAAATCTCGCCCATCGGTGAAACTGTCATGTGATCGCGGGTCAGAGGTCAGCAGACCTCTATGGTTGTCATAGCCGATTTGCTATGTGCGACGCCTGGAGGTTGGCGCTCATAGCAAGTGAGAATTTCTGCTACACACAGGCGATCTGAACATCGCCGGTATGTAACAGAGTCGATCAGACAACTGCAGCTTCTAGTCTCCCATGGAGACTATTGAAGCATGCAAAAAGTGAAAAAAAGTTTTTAAAAATATTAAAAAAATAAAAAAATATAAAAGTTCAAATCACCCCCCTTTTGCACCATTCCAAATAAAACAATAAAAAAATCTAATATATATATATATATATATATATATCACCTGATTCCGAGGATGCCCATCCTGGTGAAATTGGCACCCGATCTATCAATATAAAAAAATAATTAACCCGATTGCTAAACGGCATAACAAGAAAAAAATTCAAAGCACCAGAATTACATTTTTTTAGTCGCCACTACATTGCAATAATGGGCGATCAAAAGATCATATCTACACCAAAATGGTATCAATAAAAACGTTAGCTCGGCGCGTAAAAAATAAGCCCTCATCAGCCACAGTTGGGGAAAAATGGAGACACTACAGGACTCGGAAAATGGTCCTGCTAAATAATAATAATAAAACTATACAACTTTATTATTGTCATAATCATACTGGCCTGGGGATTCATGCTGCTTGTCATAAAAACGAAGCTCAAAAACAATGACAAAATTTCTTTTTTTTTTAGCATTTCACCCAGTTTGTAATTTTTTTCCCCCAGCTTTTCGGTAAATTACGTGATAAAGAGGATGGTGCCTTGTCTTTCAAAACCATCACAAAAAAATAAGCTCTGCGCAGCAAAAAAAAAAAATATTGTTTTTGGAAGGAGCAGGAAAAAAAACCCTCACAAAAGAGAAAAAGAAAAGAAAAATTGCTGTGTTTCTCAGTTTTCCAGCAATGTACTCTTCCTTGTACATGCACAGACAATGAATATGCTTTATATTCAGGACACTCTCCAATTGTTTGATCTTTCAGCATTGCGCAGTTGAGCCTGATGGGAGTTATGAGCAAATAGTAAGTGCATTGCGTACTTCTGGCCTCCTGTGACTTAGATGAAGAGCATGTCAGACTCTCAAGTCAGAAGAAGTCAGAGACATTTATCAAACAAAATGCAAGCAAGCATTATTTGGCTTCTTTAATCCTCAGCAGAAGCAATAAGGTGGTGTGACAGTGTTTGATTTAAGGATGACACCTATGCTGAAACATTATCGGGAAGATTAAACGCTCGCTGCTGCACTCCTTTTGCCAATATGTTTTTGACTAATTTCCTTCAGAAGCCATTCAATTTTCATTACCTGCATAGACAGGCCGTAAAAAAGTTCCCTCTGTCTGTGCTGTCGTCACCGTTTTAGCCCAACGTAAACCTTAATGACAATGAGATATACAGGGGTGTTTGTAATATATGCCTGCCCAAGGAGACTTGCTACGTCTTATAAATGAAACTGTCCCATGTCTTCCCCTGTTGGTAGTCATTTTACTATGCATAAGTGGAGATGAGCCAAATTTCGACATTTCGCCTCATCTGCATTTTTGCAATCCTGGCTGTCCAGTTTGATTTGCCTTCTTATTTGTTTGTAGCCTTAGGCCTCCTTTACACATTTGCTTAAAAAAAGTACACTTAAGATGTGTGAAACATCAGAGTGTCATCCGTGTGCCATCCGTGTGTACCAGGGCCAAGACGAGGGGTACGCAGGTTAGGCACCTGCCTGGGGGCGCCACCTCCTACTTACATTAGGCATCGCATTTTGAAAATGCTGAATGTCTGCAGTTGCCCGACATGTTCCTGCGGCCACAGATATTCAGCACAGTGATGGCTGAAGCGCAGGCACTGAGGTGAGCGATGTCAGTCACTGACATCACGCACTCCTCTCTCTGCCTGCACCGCGGCTATCACTCGCTTCCTGCTCTCAATTGCATTCACGTCTATCAGACGTGACAGTGTGCGCCACCCGAGACTGGAGGAGGCTTCATTAGGGTCATAATATGGACAGATATTTTTATGCACAGGGCATTTTAATGACACCCAAACAGCAGTCTGTGATCCCTTACAAGGGCCGTTCCTAGAGCCACTTCCCTCTTATGTGTCTTCAACTGGGCAGCACCCTTCCTTCACAGGGACCTCCACATCTCGCCAACACTGGACTCACTTCTTCCTTTAATTTTGCTACTAGTGGGTTTCACCCACTTGCCTGCTCAGCTGGATCCCAGTCACCTCTACAGTTCTGTAATGGTTCTTATTGCCTTGTGCTCACACTGATTCTGCTCTCTCCAGAACGCTCCACACTCTGCCCTTAAGTTAAACTCTACTCGGAATTAGTCTCCTGTCTGGGCCAAGTCACTCCTTCCCCTCCCTGGCTGGCTAGGTGTTAACCCTCTCATCCTTGAACACAAGATGCTGCAGGCCACAGGTAAATCTAAACTTATCAAAGAGAAGATAATAAGCTCTTGTTGTCGGTGGTTAATACTGCAGGCAAATTTAAAGGTACATAACATTACTATAATACAATAATGTGACTGATGTATTTGGGGGGAAAATGACAATCTGACCACCTCCTTACATTCCTCCCCTCTTTAATGATGGTTGTCCTTGACCATACAGAAGTCTAAAACACATCAATGCGTAAAACCACACCATAGAAACATTCATGCTTGGCTTCTCCAAAAGACAGGGGTTTTCTCTCTTTTTTTTCTTTGGGTTGGCATAACCCTGGTCCCACTAGGTTGGGACCTTGGAACAAAGTATACATGTCCATATTTAACAGAGGACCACTGGTCAACACAGCAGCAGAACTTTCTGTCCAAGAGCACAGTCTTTAAAGTTCCTGATCTTGCCGGAACATTGGTCCATGAGGGGTACAGTCCCTTTTCCCCCATCAGTCCAGAGGATGGGGACACAGTCCTTGGGGGGCAAGGGGCAATGTCCTTTTTTGGGATTGGCTGTGCAACCCTCTCATAGCTGGAAAGTCCTCCAATCCAGCAAGGGGGTAAAATATGTCAGCCATGCGCAGCTAGTACAGACCCACCTGGCCAAGAGGGTATCTGGAAAAACACACAGACCTACCAGTCGTGAAGATACCAACCGCCCTTTCAAAAATAACAAAGACAGGGTGCCTCACACTTAGTTTCCTGAGACCCAACTGGTCTCCAGCCTTTAGGGGTTCCTCGGAACTTGACCCCTCAAAATAGCCCACCGGACAAACTGAGTCACTGCAACTGCCCAGAGGGCACCTTGGTCACTGCTTTGGTGTCTCCTGGAATCTCTCCATCTTCTTCCAGACTCCTCTTAGGCAGAACCAAGCCAGTTCCAGACAAAGTCATCACTGGAACTACCTGCACATCTGCATCAGGCTCCCAGAAGTCAAGGCCCCAAAATCCTTCCAAAAGCTCCTCTACCATCATCCTTCCCTCAGCATACCACAGCTCAATGGTTCTGAGGAATTCACCATGGCTTCTTTGGGTTAAAAATTGGGCACAATGCAATAGTTGCTGGCCTGCGCCCATCCTTACTGGACAAGATGCAGTTGAGGCTTGCATTCCTTCTACAGTGAGCTCCGCCTCTTCTTGGTACCCTGGAGTGGTCACGTACTTTCCCATCCCCCGAGTCGCCTCTACATTTCTGTAATGATTCTTGTTGCCTTGTGCCTCTCAACTCACACTGATTCTGCTCTCTCCATAACTCCCTACACTCTCCCCTCAACTTAAACTCTACCTGGAACTAGTCTCCTGTCTGTGCCCAGTCACTCCTCGCCCTCCCTGACCAACTAGGTATTAACCCTCTCATCCCTGAACACAAGGTGCTGTAGGCCACATGGAAATATAAACATATCAAAGGGAAGACATTGACCTCTTGTGGTCGGTGATTAATACTGCAGGCACATTTCAGGTATAATAACATTACTATAATACAATAATGTGACTGATGTCTTCAGGGGGAAAATATGACAACCTGGAACAGGACAGCTCTGTAGACTGTTTAGTGGCTGCTGCTGCTGTGCACTGCAGCTTAGAGCCAACACACTTTGCAATAGGCTTGGAACTGCCGAACCCAAGAGTCGCCACTCATCAGAGTATGGAGTCATGATGTTTGCTTGGAGTACCCTTGTATTTACTTGTAGCGGGTGGATAGGTCATCAGTATCTCAGTCTCAGACCAATGGGCACAAATGCTAAAATTCTTTGCATATGACATGTGTATGCACCAATGTTTGCCAGCGGAAATAAACAAATTACTATTTATCCAATTATGCTGTTAAGAGGCTTGGACAAAAACTGTCAGATCAACTTTAGTTCTTACATTTTTGGCTTTAGTTATTGATCTAATGCAATTGTAGCTGGACGTGCCAGTGATTCTGCAGCTACGGTGTGGTGACTGCCAAGTGCACAGTGATTAAAATCATTAGTTTAAAGAGCTGGTATAGGAGGTAATATAGCTAGAGCTGGTATAGGAGGTAATATAGCTAGAGCTGGTATACAGTAGGAGGTAATATAGCTAGAGCTGGTATAGGAGGTAATATAGCTAGAGCTGGTATACAGTAGGAGGTAATATAGCTAGAGCTGGTATAGGAGGTAATATAGCTAGAGCTGGTATAGGAGGTAATATAGCTAGAGCTGGTATAGGAGGTAATATAGCTAGAGCTGGTATACAGTAGGAGGTAATATAGCTAGAGCTGGTATAGGAGGTAATATAGCTAGAGCTGGTATAGGAGGTAATATAGCTAGAGCTGGTATAGGAGGTAATATAGCTAGAGCTGGTATAGGAGGTAATATAGCTAGAGCTGGTATAGGAGGTAATATAGCTAGAGCTGGTATACAGTAGGAGGTAATATAGCTGAATGCCTCAGAGCAGGGGCGGACACTGACAGCTTGGGTCACCTGTGCAAGAAATGTGACTGGGCCCCCCTCCTTTTATGGCGACAAAGCTATAATATATATAATAATGTCCTTTTTGGGGATTGGGTGTGCAACCCTCTCGTAGCATACATATACATGAATGTGTGTGGCTATATATATATATATACACCTATATATAACCACACACACATACATGTATATATATTACACAGTCTCCTTTATTATGTATATTGCCTTTCCTTATTACACAGTGCCCTCTCTTGTTATGTACAGCGCCGTCCCATACATATCGGATTATATAGTATATATTATAGATTGTGAGCCCTCGCGGGCAGGGTCCTCTCTCCTCCTGTACCAGTTGTGACTTGTATTGTTCAAGATTATTGTACCTGTTTAATTATGTATATCCCTCCTCACATGTAAAGCGCCATGGAATAAATGGCGCTATAATAATAATAAATAATAATAATAATAATAATATAGAGCCCTGTCTTTATTACATACCAACCGGTCTTGTTAGATGTATAATGCAATGACGGCTGATGGAACCTGGGAAAGCTTCTTTTCTAATGGAGGAGCTGATGGACGGACCTTCTGGTCACTTGCTGCTCCATCAACAGTCATTTTATATCTAAGAGAAGATTTTGTAATAAAAAGAGGGCGTTGTGAATAACAAAAATAACAAGAATACACTATGTAAGAGACAGCACTGTACATAACAGCAGAGGAAACTATATAATAAGGGACGGCACCATACAGTCATGGCCAAAAGTATTGACACCCCTGCAATTCTGTCAGATAATACTCATTTTCTTCCTGAAAATGATTGCAAACACAAATTATTTGGTATTATTATCTTCAATTAATTTGTCTTAAATGAAAAAAAACACAAAAAGAATTGTCCTAAAGCCAAATTGGATATAATTCCACACCAAACATAAAAAGGGGGTGGACAAAAGTATTGGCACTGTTCGAAAAATCATGTGATGCTTCTCTAATTTGTGTAATTAACAGCAGAAACCCAAAAGAAAAATGGACACTAAGAGCTAAAATATAACAATTTTATTGAAGAACCATATAAATAAAATACAAAAATATGAATAGAAACCAAGTAATGGAATGCAAATGAAAAAAATGATAAAAGAGGCGACACTAGTACCACACACGGGACAAGTAATACATATATAGAGCAAAAAAATCAAAAAAATATTGGTCGGTTACACTGATGCCAAAAGATACAAAATACCATATATAGATCACTAAGATTAGTATATTTTGCGTAGTGCAAATAATAATAAGATCATATAGGTGTTCTTATAAAATTAACTGAGCATATGATAACCAGAGGGAGTAACTATATATAGGATGCTCTCAAACAAAGTGCAAAATGCAGGGAGATACACTGTATGCAGAAGAATATAGAGTAAAGTGCCTAGTGCAAAAGATTGTATACTAAATACTATCAATAAGGTGCATAATGTAAGCTAGTCAAAGTATACTATATGGCATACGCTTGCCAGGACCAAAGGCATAAGTCAATCGTACAAGGAAAGTCTCATACAGTAAAGTAGATAAAGCCTAGAGTCTGCCTGCATAATGTAAATAAGAGGGTACACATACAGAGTACCAACCTGCAGCCGTGTGCGGAGAGGGGAGCCCCGACGCGCGTTTCGCATGTGCTGCTTCCTCGGGGGGCGCTAGTGTGAAGCGGAGTGGAGGTCTCTTTATATCCCCAGCATAAGCACCCACAGCGGTAATGGCGGCGCTTGCCCCAGCACTGCAATGGCCGGAAGCGGCGGAGTCGGCGTCCGACGTCACGCGCCTGCGGCCCGCACTGACGCGTCAGTGGGAGGGGCCAGACGCGCGACGCATACAGGACGCGTATCCACGGCTACCAGGACAAGCCGGCCGGGAGAAGCGCACACCGCTGGGGGCAGAGTCAAGAGGCAGGAGGCGGCCGAACAAAAAGCTGTAAGTCTGATAGAGGCTGAGGGAAGAAGGTGCACGTACTAGGTCGGTACGAGGAATAGAGAAAAGACAAGGGTAAATAAGTGCCCGTAACAAATGCCAGGACATAGCCTGCAAAAGGAATATCAGTAAAAAAGGAGCACAATTAAGTGTTGATACAACAATAAAAGAATGCCAGGACAAAGCTTGCAAGAGAGAGGCAAATAAAATGCCAGGAAATAAAGTGCACAGTTAAATGCAAATGCAGTCAAGTAGAATATACTACGCAGACTGTAGATAAAGTGCAGGGGCAAGAAAAAGGGTAAAGAAAAGGGCCATAAAAGTCATCCTGCTATAGGGCAGAGATAGACCATAAAAATGACACGAAATGTGAGAAATAAGTGACAGTTGTGTATGTGAACGAAAATGAGGGAACAAGGACATTGATATGTGAAGAATAAAAAAATAAAAAAATATAATAATAAAGTGACATGAAACAACCTAAATCAATAAAGCACAATGAAATATGATTGAACACAGGAACACTGTGGTAACTGGTAGGGTTTATCCTCAGCTTCATAGTAGACAGAAAAAAAGTTAGTCAGCGCCTCCTGAGATCGTGGGGGATGAAAATAATACATAATGAAGACAATCTGTTAAAATAAAAAGAAAGACAGTAAATAACAGAAAAACAAACAACTGTTAAAACCACTAAACACTAGACTAAAAAAAGTTTTTCATAGATAATAAGACATAAGACTACAAAAAACTTATAAAAATGGGACAAAACTAAGGACCTCATTCAGGCCCTTAGGGCGAATGCAATCTATGCGGACAATCCACTGTGCCTCTAGCTGGGCAAGGCGTTTTTTCATATCTCCTCCTCGGCCATCCGCCAGCACGCGATCAATGCCCCGTACCATCAGCAACTGACCATTGCAGCCATGTTTATCTTTAAAATGCCTAGGTATTGGCTTCAGAAATTCATCGGCCGATGAATTTAGTGCTGCTTTTATATCTCGGGTGTGTTCCCTAATTCTGACCCGTAGCTGGCGTGTTGTGAGACCCACGTAGATGAGTCCACAGGGACATGTGGCGTAATACACCACATGGTCTGTGGAACAAGTGATGTGCTGGGTTATCCGAAATTTCTTGGATCCATCACTCGATAGGCAGGAAAAACAGCGTTCCAAATTCTTGCATGCTGTACAGTCACGACAGGGGAAAAAAAACCCATCTAGGGCCCTTAGAGCCAAAGGCACATCTAGATTCTTGGCCTTTGTAATAACTGTGAGTTAGCAAATCACGGAGGTTTTTGTTCCTCCGATACGTGATGGAAGGTTGGTTAGTGAGGCAGTTAGATAATGTTGTGTCATATTTAATGATGGGCCAATATTTGCTCAGCACCTCTCTTACCATATTAAATTTGCTTGAATAGGTGGCTATGAATCTCACCTGATTGGATGTTTGGGATTCCTTTTTAGTCTTCAGGAGACTTGCTCTGTCGATCCGGGAGGCTCTCCCTTTGCATCGTCTGACTATCCTAGATGAGTAGCCTCGATCCAAGAACCGGTTAGAAATGTCTTCAGCTTCTTTTTGGTAAGATGTCTCCTGAGAGCAGATACGTTTAGCTCTAAGGAACTGTCCATAGGGGATACTGTTCTTGAGATGTCTCGGGTGAGCTGATGTGGAATGTAATAAACTGTTGACTGATGTCTCCTTCCGATGTAGGTCACTTTGTAGCAGATCATCTTCACCTCTATGGATACGCACGTCAAGGAAGTCGACACTGTCACGGCTGTAATGGCAGGTAAGTTTGATATTAGAGTCATTGGTGTTTAGTTCCTCAACAAACTTCAACAGATCCTTTTCAGTGCCCTGCCAAATTGCAAAGATATCATCTATATATCTTGTCCACATGAGTATATTAGATGATAATGGAGTGGCATCCGTGATGAAGACTCTTCTCTCCCACAGCCCCAGGAACAGACATGCATAGGACGGCGCAAAGGCCGCCCCCATGGCTGTTCCCTGGAGCTGTAGGTAGAGTGCCTCCTTAAAAATAAAAAAGTTATGAGTCAGTGCAAACTCAAGCAAAGATAATAAAAATCTGTTGAGGTGATCATCAATATCAGAGTTACACTTACAGCTAGTTGACATGGATTAAAGTTGACTCAACCTCTGTCCTGTGTCCTTGTGTGTACCACATTGAGCATGGAGAAAAGAAAGAAGACCAAATTGTGAGGAAGCATGAGCAATCTCAAGGCTACAAGTCCATCTTTAAAGACCTGAATGTTCCTGTGTCTACCGTGCTCAGTGTCATCAAGAAGTTTAAAGCCCATGGCACTGTGGCTAACCTCCCTAGATGTGGACGGAAAAGAAAAACTGACAAGAGATTTCAACGGAAGATTGTGCGGATGTTGGATAAAGAACCTCGACTAACATCAAAACAAGTTCAAGCTACCCTGCAGTCCGAGGATACAACAGTGTCAACCCGTACTATCCGTCGGCATCTGAATGAAAAGGGACTGTATGGTAGGAGACCCAGGAAGACCTCACTTCTTACCCCGAGACATAAAAAAGCCAGGCTGGAGTTTGCCAAAACTTACCTGAAAAAGCCTAAAACGTTTTGGAAGAATCTTCTCTGGTCAGATGAGACAAAAGTAGAGCTTTTTGGACAAAGGCATCAACATAGAGTTTACAGGAGAAAAAGAGGCATTCAAAGAAAAGAACACGGTCCCTACAGTCAAACATGGCGGAGGTTCCCTGATGTTTTGGGGGTTGCTTTGCTGCCTCTGGCACTGGACTGCTTCACCGTGTGCATGGCATTACGAAGCCTGAAGACTACCAACAAATTTTGCAGCATAATGTAGGGCCCAGTGTGAGAAAGCTGGGTCTCCCTCAGAGGTCATGGGTCTTCCAGCAGGACAATGACCCAAAACACACTTCAAAAAGCACTAGAAAATGGTTTGAGAGAAAGCACTGGAGACTTCTAAGGTGGCCAGCAATGAGTCCAGACCTGAATCCCATAGAACACCTGTGGAGAGATCTAAAAATGGCAGTTTGGAGAAGGCACCCTTCAAATATCAGGGACCTAGAGCAGTTTGCCAAAGAAGAATGGTCTAAAATTCCAGCAGAGCATTGTAAGAAACTCATTGATGGTTACCGGAAGCGGTTGGTCGCAGTTATTTTGGCTAAAGGTTGTGCAACCAAGTATTAGGCTGAGGGTGCCAATACTTTTGTCTGGCCCATTTTTGGAGTTTTGTGTGAAATGATCAATGTTTTGCTTTTTGCTTCATTCTCTTTTGTGTTTTTTAATTTAAGACAAATTAAATGAAGATAATAATACCAAATAATTTGTGTTTGCAATCATTTTCAGGAAGAAAATGAGTATTATCTGACAGAATTGCAGGGGTGTCAATACTTTTGGCCATTACTGTATATAACTAGAGAGGATGGTACATAATAAAGGATGGTGTTATACATAATAAGTGAGTACACTATATACTAAGAGACTGTGGTATACATTATAAGTGAGTACACTATATACTGTACTATGCATAATACAGTAAGTGAGTACACTATATACTAAGGGACTGTGCTATACATTATAAGTGAGTACACTATATACTTAGGGACTGTGCTATGCATAATAAGTGAGTACACTATATACTAAGGCTACTTTCACACTAGCGTTAACTGCAAACCGTCACAAAAACGTCTTTTTGCCAAAAAAACGGATGCGTCAAAAAAGTGCAAAATGTATGCAACGCATACAGCATTTCGACGGATCTGTCTATTTGGGGATGTCTGGCCAATTAGGTAAAAAAATCCTGTTTCTGAGCATGCTCAGTAGAAAAAAACGTATTGCAGCGCTGCATTGCGTCGAATGACGTGTCTCGACGCATCAGTCGCTCATACACTTTCATTGTAGCCAAAGACGCATGCCGATGGATGCGCCGAGACACTTTTTTTGTTGGAGCCAAAAAACGTTGCAATCTACGTTTTTCCAGACGACGTGTCGCCTAATTTCGACGCATCCGTCGAAAGACGTATACCAACGTATGCAAATCCGTCGCAATGCGTCGCCAATACAAGTCTATGGGGAAAAAACGCATCCAGCAAAATATTTTGCTGGATGCGTTTTTTCTGCAAAACGACGCATTTTAACGTATTGCAGTTAACGCTAGTGTGAAAGTAGCCTAAGGGACTTTGTTAAGACATAATAAGTGAGTATACTATATACTAAGAGACTGTACTATACATCATAAGGTTACATTCCTGTACCTGTGTGCAGTGTTGGTGTGCTTCCTGCTTTTACAGACGCATTGAGCACGTCCTATTCTGATCCTCAAAATTGGATCAGAACAGAACATTCACTGACCCACACGGATCTTATTCTCAGATCCGTGATTTTCATGTTTGTGTAAATGGACCTATAAAACTCTATGAGTCCGTGTGACATTCGATAAAAAAAACTTGAAAGAACACGGACATTTCACACAAATGGGAGAATGTAGAATAATGAATTTTACAGATAACATTTATCACTCCACATCGCACAGTGCAGATACAGAATAATATACACATCTAGGCACTTACCGCTGATGTCCGTCTGATTAAAGCCGCTTTCTCCTGTTTCTTCTCCATCTGGTCAGACCTTCATGCCGACATCTCCCAGCCACGACTTGTCTTGTCACGATGATCTTAGAAGCCTTGAAAATAACAAGGTCACATATATTGTATACATATATGCGTCTCACCCCCCCGAATACAGATACTGTATTTTTCAGACTATAAGATGCAGCGGACTATAAGATGCACCCAGGTTTTAGAGGTGGAAAGTAGGGAAAAAATATTTGAAGCAAAAAATGTGGCAAAATATTTAATAACATAAATAACAAACTATTATATGTGCTGTTATTATATATGATAGTATGTTATTATGTTGGAAGCTGTGGGTAGAAGTTGGTGCTGCGGGACGAGTGTGGTATCTCTAAAGTACTGTATGAAGACGCTGGAGGGTGAGTATAAGAATGGGGGCACAGGGCTTATATTTAAAGCACCACTCCAGCACTGAAAAATAACACTGGAGTTCTGCTTTAAGATCCTATGACTATAACTCCCAGCATGTCCTGCAGATCCTATGACATGCTGCGAGTTATTTTTCCTCACAGGAGTGGCAGAGTGCATTTTTATGTGTTGTAATTTTAATTAATTCTTACTTGTGCAGGTCTTGCAGCCAGCCACACTGTGGTGAAGTAATGAAGAGCTCCAGCATCACATGACCACACAGAGCCCTCCTTCTTATTGCCTCTCCACAGTTCATGTAATAAGAAGCTTGAGATTCTAGTACATGTCTTCAGGACCTGATGAGATAATGAAGAGGGAGGTCTTTGTGCTGTCATGTGATGCTCCAGCCCGTCCTCTTCATGACCTCACACAGGTCCAATGCCAGAGCAGAGAGCACTTAGCATCCAGCCCCAGCTGGGCTGTGCTGGATGCTGAGTGCTCCCTGCTCCGGCATTGGACCTGTGTGAGGTCATGAAGAGGGCGATCTCTCCTAGGGCCCCCTGCTCCTGCCCCCTCCTCCACCGGACACACCTCCCCAGCCGATGCAGGAATCTGGTAATGGGGAAACCATGTGGGTCCGCTGTTTAACTGAAGGAATATTCATTTGCTGCTCCCCACTCACTGCTCAGCACTGACAGGTGGGCGGGGAAGCAGCTAATGAATATTAACTTCACTTTAATCATCGGGACCACATGGTTTCCCCAGGGCTGGATTCCTGCAGTGGGGACATTTTCCTGCCTCCTGTGAGTGCAATCCCACTCCGCCGCTTCCCCCCTCCCCACATGTTACATTTGGACCATAAGACGCACCCACACTTTCCTCCCAAATTTGGAGGAAAAAAGTGCGCCTTATGGTCCAAAAAATACGGTATGTACCCCACCATTAACATACTATTATGTCCCTTTCACACATCAGTTTTTTGCCACCAGTCACAATTTGTCGAATCTTGAAAAAAATGGTTCCGGCGACTGATGCCGCCGGATCCGTTTTTTTTTTGTCTCATAGACTTGTATTAGCGACGGATGGCCTCACGTTTCATCCGTCGTTCGCCAGATCAGTCGAAAACTGTTTGTCCGGCGGCCGGAGAAAATGGACATATTAACTTTTTTGTGTCCGTCGAAAAGACGGACAGTAATGGATCCGTCGCCGTCCATCGTTTGCTAGAATGGAAGCCTATGGCGCCGGATTCGTCAAATGATGGAATCTGGCGACGGATTCCATTTTTTTTAACTGAGCATGCTCCGATTTTTTTAGGATCCAATTAGCCAGATCAGCTAGTCGGATCCAGCCAAATAACGGATCCATCGCATCAGTTTTTCACAATCTGTGACGGATCTGTTTTTTTCAAAATTCGACGGATTGTCACTGATGGCAAAAAACTGATGTGTGAAAGGGGCCTTAGCCACGCGCCATTAAAAATATAAAATAAGCAGCAATGTGCCCCTAATATATATAATCTCTGACTCCCAATAATATAAATTATTCAGTCTGTGACTCTCCCCAATTATCTGTAAGGCTATATGCAAGGTTTTGCAGTACAGGAAAAGTGAATGAGATCCCTGAAATCTCATGCACGCGCAGCTTACTTTTGCAGTTTTGCAGCAGATTAAAATCTGCATAATGTCAATTGTTGCAATGTATTTCACCTGTAATGAGGTGGAAAAATACGTAACAAAAGCATGGCAAAAATGTTGAAAATAAATATATTTTACGCAACTTTCTTCCTGCCAACACATTAGGATATACAGCAGAATTTTCTCCTGCAAATCTTGAACGTGCGCACAGAGCCTTAGTCCCTGTCCTGTGTCCCCATCATTCATTATAAGTCCTTGATAGCATCATAATGAATTTGGGGGTTCGAGAAGATGCCATCAGGTACTGATATTCCTACGTCACCTCCCAATTCATTACAAGTTCCTGACAGAGTCTTTTACCCCTTTCAGTTCATTACAAAGTCTCCTATGCACCTTATTGCCTGCTCTCCCACTCCCCAATAAATTTTAAGTCCCCAATAGCATCACAATGAATTGTGAGATGGGTTAGGACACTATCAGGGGCCTAGCACCCTCCTCCACCACACAATTCATTTAACATCCATATCTAACATCTTCCTCCACCTCCCACTGTTCGTAAGTCCCACTTCCTCCCATCCCAAACCCCTACATCCATCATTGTTCTCCTCCACCCCTCGCATCCCATCATTGTCCTCTCCCCCACCTCAATCATTGCCCTCTCCACCACCCCAATCTTTGTCCTCCCCATCACCTCCATCATTACCCTCTCCACTACCTCCATCCTTACCCTCTCCACCACCTTCATCATTACACTCTCCACCACCTCAGTCGTTGTTCTCCAGCTTCACTCCCATCATTGTCCTCTCAACTACGTCCATCATTGCCTTCTCCCGCACCACCTCCATCATTGCCTTCTCCCCCACCACCCCATCATTGCCCTTTCCACCACCTCCATCATTGCCTTCTCCACCACCTCTCCCATCATTGCCCTTTCCACCAGCTCTATCATTGCTTTCTCCCTGACAACCCCCATCATTGCTTATTTCACCAACTCCATTATTGCCTTCTCCCCGACCACCTCTATCATTGCTTTCTTCCCCACCACACCCAACATTGCCCATTCTACCACCTCCATCATTGCCTGCTCCCCCACCACCCCATCATTGGCCTTTCCACCACCACCATCATTGCTTTCTCCCTACCACTCCCACCAATGCCCTTTGCACCACCTCTACCATTGCTTTGTTATCCACCACCCCATCATTGCCCATTCCACCACCTCCATCATTGCCTCCTCCCCCACCAACCCGTCATTGCCCTTTCCACGACCTCCATCATTGCCTTCTGCCCACCCTCACCATCATTGCCCTTTACACCACCTCCATCATTACTTTCTCCCCCACCACCCCCATCATTGCCCTCTCCATCACCTCCATCATTGCCCTATCCATCACCTTCACACACATACACACATACACATCTCCACCACCTACACAGACAGACAGACACACACAGCACCACTCACCTCTCTCCATTCCCCCGCAGCTACACACACACATATACACACATACACACCCACAGCACCACTCACCTCTCCGCATGTTCCCCGACAGCCACAGCATCACCATTACCGGCAGCTTTGTGTCTTACACAGAAGCACACTGAATGCTGACATCATCCAGCCGCGCTGCTGTGTCAGACAGGAAGCGCAGCCAGGAAACCGGATGGATCCCTGCAGCTCCGCTGCCATTTTCTCTTGTAGGCAGCGGAGCTGCAGGGATCACTCCCTGCCCACCGTACATGAGGGCAAGCTGGCCAGGGCCCCCTCGGAGCCTCAGGGCCGGATAAACAAGCCAGATTGCCCTCAGTGTTAGCTGCCCTGCTAGGGTCCCCCTCCACCTCTGGGTCCCGGTGCAGCCACACCTGTTGCACATGCGATATGTCCACCACTGCCTCAGAGTTTATATCTGGAGCCAGGATATTAGAAAAAGTGTCTATGATGAGTTCTGTTGCCTGTTATAATGAGGGCCACCATTAATCAAAAGCTTATTCTGATGAATGCAACAAAACATTCTAGGTGGAACTTCATTCTACAGTGGAAGTAATTACTATAAAACTCACCTTCAAGGTGAGACCACACACAGCAGCTGGCTACATGCGGCCAAAACTCCATTGCCATTTGCCGATTGCAGGTGGGTGGAGCTTCGTAAGTGAAGTGATGGTCAACGTTTCCGCACCCTCAAAAAATTACAAATATTATAAAAGGGGGAAGGAACAATGAGTTCTAGGCTTCTTAAAGGAATTTTACCTTTAAACAAATGTGTCACCTATTCACAGGATAAGTGATAAATGTCTGATTGTTAAAGAGTCTAACTGATATGACCCTATCAACACCAGTAATAGGGATTCCCAATGGAGAAAATGGAGCAATATGCATGCATGGCAACTGATCTACTGTATTCATTTCTCCCCTGCTGCCATTTCCCATGGTGGCCTGCAATTCCCCCATTCCCCGAGACCCACAAACAGACCTGGTGGTGGAGTCGGCATACTCCTGTCCCCACAATACACCTTCCAGGTCATCCCCCCAGTTCCATCACTCTCAGTCCCTTCTTTTGAGGTCCACATCATCAGGTTCTTCCATCCCCTCTCCCTCAGAGTAGCGGTCATATATCGGCCCCCAGGATCACCCAGTTCCTTGACCACTTCTCAGCCTGGCTACAGCACTTTATGTCCTCAGAACTCCCAACCCTTATCTTGGGAGACTTCAACATCCCCATAAACAGCCCCACTTCCCAGCTTCTATCACTAACCACTTCTCTCAGCCTCTCACAGATCTCAACCTCTGAAACACACAAAGATGGTAAGAACCTTGGCCTGGTCTTCGCCCGGCTTTGCTCAATCTCATACCTAGATAACTCACCGTTTCCCCTCTCTGACAACAACATTCTCTCCTTCGCGCTCATAATCCCTCGCCCACCTCAGCACACTCCTACCTACCACACATTTAGAAATCTACACGCCATTAACTCTCACACACTTTCAGACTCCCTACACTCATCACTGTCCCCAATCTCCTCTTTTTCCTGTCATGATCTGGCTGTACACCACTAAAAAGACACTCTCAGAAGCACCCTGGACCAAGTAGCGCCCCTCACCCTCAGAACCTCCAAGCACAGAGTAAAACAGCCCAGGCTCACATCGCAAACTCGGCTTCTCCAGCGATGGTCTAGAAGTGCTGAACGCTTATGGAGAAAAACTCGCACACCAGAAGACTTCATCCACTTCAAATTTATGTTAAGAACCTATAACTCTGCCCTTCACCTCGCCAAACAGACCTACTTCACCACCCTGATCTCCTCACTATCTAACAACCCCAAGAAACTTTTGACACCTTTCACTACCTCCTCAGGCCAAAAGCACAAGCCCCTATCACAGACATTTGTGCTCATGACCTGGCCTCCCAATTTAAAGAGAAAATAGATAATATCCAACAGGAAATCCGCTCCCAGCCACTAAGTGCTGTGACTCCCATCTCTCCCTGCATTTCCCTTGGCTCACTGTCCACATTTAATCCCATCACAGAGAAGATATCTCCAGGCTCCTCTCTTCTTCTCACCCGACTACATGCACAACCGACCTCATTCCCTCACATCTCCTCCAGTCGCTCTCTCCAGTCGTCACAACTCACCTAACTACAATCTTTAATGTCTCCCTCTCCTCGGGCATCTTCCCATCCTCCTTCAAACACTCTATCATTACTCCATTATTAAAGAAACCCTCTCTCGATCCATCCTGCACAAATAACTACAGACCAGTCTCCAACCATCCCCTTCATCTATAAACTCTTGGAGCGCCTGGTCTACTCCCGCCTTACCCATTACTTCTCCACTCACTCCCTCCTAGACCCTTCACAGTCCGGCTTCCGCCCGCTACATTCAACAGAAACTGCACTCATCAAAGTGACCAACGACCTTCTGATAGCAAAGTGTAACGATGACCACTCTCTGCTCATTATTCTTGACCTCTCTGCAGCTTTTGACACGGTTGACCACCATCTCCTACTCTCTAGGCTCCAGTCACTAGGCATTAAGGATACTGCCCTCTCCTTGTTCTTGTCCTATATTTCTGACCGCTCCTTCAGTGTATCGTTTGTTGGCTCCACTTCGTCTCCTCTTCCTCTCACTGTTGGGATCCCTCAGGGCTCAGTCCTTGGCCCACTTCTCTTCTCTCTCTACATGGCCCCAATTGGACAGACCATCAGCAGATTTGGATTTCAGTACCATCTTTATGCCGATGACACACAACTAGATATGTCATCCCCTGACCTTACTCCCGCTGTACTACAGAATGCCAGTGACTGTCTGTCCACAGTCTCCGACATCATGTCCACCCTCTATCTGCAACGCAACCTCTCCAAAACTGAACTTCTTCTGCTCCCACTGTCTACTAACCTCCCTAAATCTGATATCTCCCTTTCTGTGGGTGGCACTATAATAACACCCCGGGAGCAGGCGCGCTGTCTGGGTGGTACGTTTGACACCTATCTCTCCTTCACTTCCCATATACACTCTCTTGCCCGCTTTTGCCGCTTACATCTAAAGAACATCTCTAGAATCCGCCCTTTTCTCATCATGGAAACACAAAAACCCTCACTGTTGCCCTGATCCACTCCCGCCTGGACTACAGTAATGCACTATTAATTGGCCTCCCCCTCACTTGACTTTCCCCTCTCCAGTCTATCCTTAATGCAGGAGCCAGGGTCATCTACCTAGTTAATCGGTATTCAGATACAGCCGCTCTTTGCCAGTCGTTACAGTGGCTGTCCATTCATTATAGGATCCAATTCAAAGTACTTGTTCTTAGCCACAAAGCTTTTCACAGTGCAGCACCCCCTTACATCTCCTCCCTTATTTCTGTCTATCGGCCTAACCGACCGTTGCGCTCTGCAGATGACTTTCGACTAACCTCTGCACTAATCCGTACCTCTTACTCCAAGACTTCTTCCACGCTGCGCCAATCCTCTGTAATGCTCTACCCCAAGAAATTAGGACCATCCACAATTTGCATAGTTTTAGGTGCGCCCTCAAAACATATTTGTTCAGAGCGGCCTATCACGTTCCCTAATCAGTAATTTTATGTGTAAGGGCGCGTGTGTAGCCCATTCACTATCTCCATCTATCCTCCACTCCCTCCAGATGGCTGGACCATCATTTGAAATACATAATTGTAAATAAGCTCCTGTACATTGTATCTCCCCCACCTCATTGTAGATTGTAAGCTGTCACGACTAGGGTCGTCTTATTGTGCTTTAATTATTGTATTGCTAACGGTGCTACTTATGACTTGTGTTTGAAACTCTTAAACTGTAAAGCGCTGCGGAATATGTTGGAGCTGTATAACAAAAGATTATTATTATTATTATTAATATTAGTGCTGATGTATCTTTGGATACATCTTTAGTTTAGTTCTCTCATTTATTTGGAAGGTGCATTTTTTGTAGATTTATTTGCATTTTTTTTTAAACCACTGAGGTTTTCTCACATTTACAACAATGAATACAGCAGTATGGAGCAGTGTAGCTGTAAATCCAACACAGAGGGTAAGTAAAACGCTTAACTAGAAACTAGAAATGAAGCCTTGCCATTTGTATCTGTTTATCTCCTTCCCCTCTTACTTTTTACTTTTCCATTTACCTCTTCACAGACTTCAATAGACAGCTGTAATCCGATCCCTCAGTGAGCTGAGCAGTCCTGCTTTTCTTGATCAAGACAGAATTTAGCTATATTTCTGAATGATAATATCAGGAGGCAGGGGAAATAAGTAGCTCATAAGTGGGGAAAAAATCATTATTTCTTTTATAAGATATTGTCATGGCTCAGTTTGGGGATTCAATCCGGTGACCTGTTACTGCATAGTTGGTTCCTCTGTTCATTATGGTTTACCCTATCACATTCCTGGTGGAGTTTTATATGTTCACCCTTCACTACACTTCCTTGCTGGCTATACCTCTTGGTGGATGAGTGTCCCAGAGTTCTAGCACTTTCGCTAAGGGGTTCACGTTGTTTGTTAAAGTCTGCTTTCGTTACCAGCACCTTTTTCTTTTGTCAGCGTTAGGTTTCTGGAAGATTACTTGTTCTTTTTATTTTGGTTCTCCTTAGTATTCCCTCGCTACCCAATATGAATGTATTTTAGTTTCTCACCCTGGATTTTCGTATCTTATTTCACATTTTCCCATTTCCCTGTTTGTAGAATGTTGTGGCCTCCCCTCTGATTCCTCAGGAGGTACGAAGAAACGCCTTCATGACCTTTAAGGGAGCTAGGTCGAAGGTGGTGTTTTTAGTAGTGTGGCTAGAGCTTTTCTACTCTGTACAGGGGCCAGTTGGGTGTAGGTGTGGCATTTCCTTGTGGTTGAACTCCCTTTTTCCGTTACTTGTTTGTGATTGTGTACGTTTTTTTATATTTCCTGGTGCTATTGAAATAACAGGGGCTACTTATTTGTAAAGGGGTTGCAGTTTTAAAAACCTGGTGTAAAATTCACATAGCAGTTTCTTAAAAAAAATGCATAGCCATAATATCTCAGATTCATCTCAAGAAGCATAATGTGTCTACAAATAGAAATCTGATTTCTGTATTCTATTGATCACCCTAACTTTGGACGATGCCCACTAAACACTTGTATTGACAGAAAAATGACGGTGCCCGTCATTAAATATTGAATAAACATAAGACGGGAGAAGCCGCATCATTCCTTCATTACATGGCTTAAATAATTTAGGATTAGTCATGCAGTTCATCTTCAGGAAACTTTCATTTGTATACATTATCTGCCGGAGAAACGTAAGGGAGAGCGGTAATTTGTCATTTTTAAGTATTTCACATTCATTACAGGAACACTTCCATTTAGCGTCTTTTATTTCTCTAAATGAGTTAGAGCAACTGAAGGGAAGTGAGATGTAAGGAACTAATGCATTTTCCAGTATGCAAAGTATTATATAGGGGAATACAATATGACAAGGTTCTCAACATCTCAATGATTTGATCAGTGGAAAAAGCTTCAACTATTTTAAAGGACCAGTACAACACCATTACTAATACATAAAGAGACTAGGATGGTCCTGAATTTAAAAATAAAAAACACACTCACATATTGTACTAAAAGTTTCTCCAAACTGCTACCTGTGTCTTCCAACCTGCTTTATGGCTTCATCAGAAGAGAGATCATGGAGGGTATATCTTCTGATTGGCTGCAGTAGGGACCACAACATCCACACTGTTCTTGGGTTTCCTGATTCAAAGTGAACAGCCTCGTAGGCCTCTGTCATTAAGGAAGGCCTTATAAAGGGGGTTATTTTGTACAATGTTGAGGTACAATAGCATGTTTCACAGAAGGGAGCGAAAACGTATTCACTCCCAATACCCCTGTATATCGTTTAGCATCTCGCCATGCCGTCTGCCTTTACTAACATTTATGAAAGACTGGATTATTCTAAAAAGCTCACTGATACCAGCGCGGTCCTGAAATAGGAATCATTGTTGTAACAAGTCCGTTAGTGACATTTCATCCTCAAAAAAATATTCCCACATCACCTGTGAATAATATTATTGAGAAGTGGAAGAAACTGCAGCAGCTCAGCCATGAATATGAGACCAGGTAGCATTACTGAGTGTGGGTCACCGAGTGCTGAGGGGCAGAGGGCAGAAATATCACCAACCCTCTGCTGACTCCATAACTGCTGAGTCCAAACCAGCTGCAGCTAAGCTTACATCATGAAGGACAATGAAAAGAGTCGGGTGGAGTGGTGTAAAGCCTCTGTCTTCGGACTCTGGAGAGGTGGAAATGTCATCTGTGCAGTGATGGATCACACTTCTCTATATTGCATCTGATGGACGAGTCTGGGTTTGGTGAATGCCAGGAGAACGTTACCCACCTGACTGCATTCTACCAGCTGTAAAGTTTGGTAGAGGAGGGATAATACAATTAGGTTGTTTTTCAGGAGTTGATCTTACCCCTTAGGTCCAGGGAAGGGAACAATTGTAGCTTCAAACTTTTTGGGAACAGTTTGGGGCATGCCTTTTTCTTTTTCTGGTCCCCAATTACTCTGCACAAAGAAAAGTCCATAAACACATGGTGGGATGAGTATAAGACCGTGACTTGCCCAAGCTCGAAGCTCCATCCTCAACCCCATCCAACACCTTTGGGATGAACTAAAATGCAGATTGTGAGCCCAGTTTCTCCTCCAACATTGGCATCTGACCTAACACGTGCTCTTCTGGATGACTGATCAAAAGTTCCCACTGACAACTCCAACATCTTGTAGAAAGTTTTCCAAGAAGAGTGTGGAGGGGGACAACTCCATAGTAATGCTTGTGGATGTATATGTAGAATGGGAGGTCGTGAAATCTGTTGTAGAAGTGATGTGTAAGAGTCCGAATACTTCTATTCTGTCCATATAGTGTATTAGATAGATAGATAGATATTGTAGACATAAAACAGAAATTATGTTTTTTAAATTTTTCTCTTCGCAGGAGAATATTCTGCTTAATCCAGGTCAACATACCGCTCGAAGCTATGCCGAGTGACATTTTGTCTTGCAGCAGTAATTATGTGGGTGAGATGTGAACGGTTTAGAATTTGCATTTTTTATAATTAGTCATTTACTGTCCCATGTATTTTCTCAAAGCGTTTTTCCCAGAGTGAAGCTGCAAATCACGCTGTGCCAAAAAAACACAGCTCAGTTGGCATAACCTTTGCAGACACTAAAATTATTCATTTAAAAGGTTTATTCCACCAGCATGGATTGAAAAGGAGCGTTCTTGTAAGTGAAGCGCTGACATAAATTAGAACACATAATAATTTATGAGGTTATTTTATTATAGTCATGATTAGATAATCGTTATACTATATTTCACTCCTTGATATACTGGGGTTTAAAATGCACCAGAATTGACTGTAGGTTAGATATGCATTTAAATTGACTATATGTAGCACTAATTAAAATACTTGATTACATACTGGATGGATGAACGTGATCTAATCTCACAAGTCACTCGCCCAATGTCAAAAGTAGACAAGTACTTTACTCTTCTGAAGGGGTCACATCATGTTAATAAAAATAGAGACATTATAAGAGATTTTACATTTAGATTGGAATGAATATATTTTTTTAATTGTAGCAAAATCAAGGGTACACAGGGGCTTGGTAATATGGGGAGCCAATACCACCTTCTATTTAATATTATTTTCCAATTTTTTTAAATTTCTCTAAGTAAATTGCCAATTTCTATAGCTCTTTCAATGAGAGCTTCCCCTATTAGCGGCTCATTTTATTGAAAAATGTATAAGTTAAATCATTTTCTCAGTACAGTTAATTATGTTATGTCACTTAAATATATTTAACATACGGAACCATACATTTCTATAAAAAAGAGACTTCTTTCTGTACAAATTACTAGTTGGATGGTAGGGGGAAATTTTGCAGACTATGACAGCCTTTAGTAAAACCAAGGAAATGAGTCAGCAGTGCACACATGTTGGTATAAGTGCAACACTGTATATAAGGGCACATTCATACTCTGGCCATTGAAATGACAGAACGTAGGATAAAAACAATAAGGAAATACCCTACAGTAAGTAAATAAATATTAATAGCGCACATAAATAAGATATGGGACTTAGTTGACACTATTTTGATTCAAAGAGAGTTAAAGCCATCCCACCACGACAAGGTGTACTGGAATCAGGATGGACCCTAACTCTTATAGTTAACCTCACTACATGCCTCGCTACTTGGACTTAAAATAGATGGGGCAAAGCTGTACAAGATGCACAGCTCAAAAATGGGTAGCCAGGCCCTTGTATGTACAAAGTACAAAAAAAAAAAAAAAACCAAAAAAAATGAGCCGGAACACATGTTGGTATAAGTGCAGCGTGTAGGTGCATATGACTGCCGTCTAAAGTACTATATATTGATCATTATGGTAACAAGACCAGGCAACATAATAGATACACGAGGGGAATATGGAGCACTATATAGTGCAGAAAGACCCCTCACCAAACACAAGAACCAACTCCATAGAACTTATAAGAAAAGGAGTAAAACAGGAGCATATAGGTAATAGAAAATAGTAACAATGCTTTATTAAATCACATACGTTAATACAAAAGTGTGACCAATATCATCAAAATAGTATCATAAGACACAACGTACAAGGATGATAAAAACATGAGTGGGTATCCCCCGGGTGCGCACTAACTATGGGGCCGATATAGCAGTAAAAGGATAAACACGTGCTGCTGTAATTATGGCTGTGTCAAATATATACTAATAGGTCAGCAAAACCCAGTGGTATGGCAATAAAAGAGTTCTCCCCTTGATAAAGCTATCAAATTCGTGGGCGAAACGCGCGTTGGGGGTATTGTTGGTGGATCGCTCCCGGTGCGCCTGGCTCTGGGACCCTATATTGGTAAGTGCTGCTCTGGTTAACTCTTTTATTGCCATACCACTGGGTTTTGCTGACCTATTAGTATATATTTGACACAGCCATAATTACAGCAGCACGTGTTTATCCTTTTACTGCTATATCGGCCCCATAGTTAGTGCGCACCCGGGGGATACTCACTCATGTTTTTATCATCCTTGTACATTGTGTCTTTTGATACTATTTTGATGATATTGGTCACACTTTTGTATTAACGTATGTGATTTAATAAAGTATTGTTACTATTTTCTATTACCTATATGCTCCTGTTTTACTCCTTTTCTTATATTGATCATTATGTAGGTCACATAGTGGTGACAGTAGTGCACAGTAGTTTGACAATAAATGGCTTCACCCAACCACTAACCATGAGTGGAGAAAACGTTTTGGTGTTATCATTCATATTCTCTGAAAAAAGGCCAAGAAAGCAAAAATTCTGCAAGGGTATAACTTTTGAGCACAACTGCATATCAGGTGTCTATCCATCATGATGGCTACCGGTTCTGTACAGAATGAAAAAGAACTCCCACTCATCTATAAGGGATAATGTACTCATTACTGTATAGTGTACTGTACCACATCCGGTAGTTGAAAGGATGCTATTCCTTATCATGAATAGTAGGGGGTAACAATGTATTTTTGAACGGTGTGAGTATATGCACACGACGCCTTTTCCAGGCGGACAAACCCATCAAGTTTTTTTCAAAGGGAAACCACGTGGGGGAATCAGGAAATGCTTTTTTTTTCGAAAGTGCTTTTTATAGTGTTTTTTCAATATTTTTGTAGTTTTTTATTTTTTTTTACATCTTTTTAGCGCTTGTGGCGTTTTGTTTTATCTCCATTCAACGATAAAGAAACTTCTAGCAGTATTTCAATCATAAACGCTGGCAAAACACTCAAGATGTTCATCTTCAAGGCATCTATTTAGCCTTCCCATTGATGTATATTGTAAAGTACGGAGTATAAGGAGAGCGGAAGGCGACTGAAGAATTGTCGGGTCACTTCCTTGGCATCTCTCGAAACCTGAAGCTGTAAAAATACGCTCAAAAGACTAAACAAAAGCAAGTCATTTTTTTTTATAGAAATGCATATTTCCATTCTTTTGAGCGAGCGGTTTTACAGGTTGGTTTCAGAGAGGACACATCTGAATAAACCATTGTGCGCGCATATTAGCTTTTCCTTAGCCCTTTTAAAAAACAGTTTTCAACATTAACAGCGCTGTATTGTTGGCAAAACCCATTTTACTTACAGTATGCCAAAGTTATTTATTGAGGGATTTTCATTCTTTAGAACCCCTTTTTATTAGACAGAGAATGGAGTAGTTAGAAAGAGAATTATTAATTTCTGAAGGACTATTTCTATTGGTTTGAGTGGATATTGTGTAATGCTTCAGATGCCCTGTGGGGGTGCTGTAGGGAGATTGAACTGTTACTGCCAGGTGGCCTCATAGATTACAGCTTATCATGAGCATTCTGGACAGCTGGACACTCCACAATAATTTATTTTTGATGATATTTCCAACAAAAGTCATTTGTCCGAGATGGATAACCCCTTGATCATTGAGGCTACCCTATTACTTGAATGATTTTCAGCAACAAAAAAATTATCATTAGAAATTATGTCTACAATCTGGAACATCAGTTAGCACCAGAAACACATCAGAGTGGTTTCTGTACCACTATTCACAAATGGACTTTTAAAGATATGGATTTATAATAAAGCTTAAAGAATTTTTATCTTTGGATGTTCTTCCACTTTTTTTTCTCAATATTGGACATTCCAGCTTGGTCTCAGAAGATCGCTCCACAATATCAAGACAGGTGTTTCTAAAAATTGTGAGTACTACTGGGAATTTCTTTTTTGCTTTTGTTATCTGGAACAGGGATGGCCACACTGGAAAATTCTTTAAGAAACTAAAAATAAGCCCAGAAGCGATCACTTTCTAAGTAGTTTACATTACATTAATACTGAACCCAACCAGACATTTCCAGTGTTGCAGCCTTTTAAAAAGAAGCCAAATCCCTTTCTTTGACATCAATTATGCACATGTTTCTCGGTATGTTTTATGAAGTCCCTTGCTGCCAGATGCTGCTCTCCCTGAGACTACAAAACACTAATCCATTTACAAATGTGCAAATTGTCATAAATGGCTCGGAAGAGTCTTAAAACCAATATTAGTTCAATTTGTAAGTAAGAGGAGGAAGCGAGAGGTCTTTACACAATCCCTGACACTACGAGACTCAATTTCAGAGAAATGGAAAGCACACAGGTCCCCCCCTTGGAGCAGCAAGCAAGTGTTTGGAAGTGCATTTTGTGTTCCCCCGAGAAGCCATTAATAATTGAGAAAAGGAACATTTATAGAAGGGAGCGCGGAGCTGTTGAGCAGGTTAGTGGTGGTTACATGTCATTTATCAAGATGAAATGGCCGAATGAGAGAACACGCTCTGCCAGATTGGCGCAGTAATATTTTAAGATCATCTATGAGCAACTGTAAGCATTCCTAGGCAAGAAGTGGGGGGAAAGAATTCCCTAATTTACATGGATATCCAAATAATGATTTTCTGACTCAGTAAATCTTGGAAGTATTTAAACAGCGTGTCATTATTATGTGCCATATAAATGAGGCAATTTAGACAAGCTGGTTGTAGAGATACAGTATAAAGAGGGGTCAAATACAATGCCATGGCAATGGGTTATACAACTACATTATTATTATTTATTATTATTATTATTATTATCATTACAGCGCCATTTATTCCATGGTGTTTTACATGTGAAAAGGGGTATACAAAATAAAAACAAGTACCGTATTTTCCGGCGTATAAGATGACTGGGCGTATAAGACGACCCCCAACTTTTCCAGTTAAAATATAAAATCTTATCAAAAGTCGGGGGTTGTCTTATATGCTGGGTGTCGTCTTATAGAGTGGGTGCGAAAAAATCTGCGGTCGAAGTATATAGTGGGGGGGAGTGGTCCCGATGACGAGGCGAGGGAGCGCCTCACCAGGAAGGTGTAAGTGAAGCAAACTGTCAGCGTCTGGGATGCCAGGGTTATGCAAAAAAAGAGAGAGAGCGGTGCTGTGCCTAGAAAAAACACTCCTCTTTCACTAATCTGGCTCACCCTTGTATCCTATCATCTCCTTCTCTGCCTCTGCTTCACATACACCTTCCCGGTGAGGTGCCCCCTCTCCTTGTCATTGGGGTCGCTCCCCCCACAATATGCGGCGACCGCAGATTACTCCGCACCTGCCCTATAAGACGACACCTGGCGTATAAGACGATACCTGACTTTTGAGAAGATTTTCAGGGGTTAAAAAGTAGTCTTATACGCCAGAAAATACGGTATATTAGCAACAAATGTCCCAAAGAAAATCAGTTAATGGCACTTCACATCAATCAAAAATCGACAACACGGATGTCAGTCTATCTGAGACAAAGAAGAGATCCATAAATTAAATAAATACATTTATTTCAATATATTAAAAAGAACACATATGAATAAAAAAGCAAGATGTCTCACAAAAGTAGGGAGACGCCACCAATACAATTAATCCTAAAGGGTGGATATCAATATCCATAAATAACAATATAAGGCTATATGCTAGAATCCACAAAATTAAGAAGAATTATGAATATATTTCCAATAACTCACTAGCATAAAGGATATAAGTATACTAAAGTGCACAGTGCTATAAGTGTATCATCAATCTAATGCTTATCACAGGGTAAAATCCAAACCCTACTCATAAATGGCTCTTATCAAGTATACCATCATATAACAATAGCGACTACAAAGTGCACAGATAAATTATCCAGAAATACAAACACAAAGTCAAAAAAGGTGGAAATAGCAATTAACTACATAGCATACCCTAGGAGGAATTCACAAAGGACCTGAAAACAGAGGTATTAGGTACACTCTATTAAGTCATAATTGTATTGTAATACAACCAAAAAGTCTTGCTTAGCCCAGTGGCATGAATGCCATATACCAAACCGTGTGGAGAGATATAAGTATAAAAACCGTAAGTATATAGATTTACAATATAGAGAAAGCCCAATATACCTTATACAGATCATGGTGGCGTCCCCTCACCCCGACGCGCATTTCAATACAAGTCAGTGACTGCTACAGAAGAACCCTGCCCACGAGGGCTCGCAATCTACAAGGGATGGGTGACAATACAGTATGTGATGGGAGAGCTGGTCGTGCAGCAGTTTGGTGGGACGAGGGTTACTGCAAATAGGCCTTCAGGTTCCTTTTGAAGGTTTCCACAGTAGGCAAGAGTCTGATATGTTGAAGTAGAGAGTTCCAGAGTAGGGGGGATGCATGGGAAAAATCTTGTATGTGATTGTGGGAAGAGGAAATAAGAGGGGAGTAGAGAAGGAGATCTTGTGAGGATCGGAGGTTACATGCAAGTAAGTACTGGGAAACGAGGTTACAGATGCATGGAGGAGACAGGCTGTTGATGGCTTTGTATGCCATGGTTAGTGTTTTGAACTGAAATCTCTGGGCAATGGGGAACCAGAGCAATGATTAACAGAAGGGACAGGCTGGAAAATAGCGGAGGGACAGGTATATTAGTCAGACTGGAGGGGTTCGAGAGTGTAAGAAGGGAGGCCACAGAGCCGGAGGTTGCAGTTGTCGAGGCGGGAGATGATGAGGGCATGGACTAGAGTTTTTGCAGATTTTTGATTAAGAAATGTACGGATCCTAGAAATATTTTTGAGTTGGAGTTGGCAGGAAGTGGAAAGGGCATGGTTATGTGGTTTCAAGGAGAGATCAGAGTCCAGGGTTACGCCAACGTAGTGAGCTTGCAGGGCTAGGGACAGTGAGCAACCATTGACTTTGATGGATAGGTGTTTTGGAGGGATTGAGATGGGGGAAAGATTATGAAATCTGTTTTGTCCTTGTTAAGTTTTAGAAATCTAGCAGAGAAAGATAAAATAGCTGGCAGATATTAGGGAAATCTGATTAGTAAGGAGGTGATATCTGTTCCAGAGAGGTAGATCTGTGTTTCCTCAGCATAGAGGTGATACTGAAATGAATGGGACTCTATGAGCTGTCCCAGGCCTAAAGTGTAAATGCAGAAGGGTCACTAGAACTGATCCTTAGAGGACACTGACAGATAGGGAATGAGACGAGAAGGTGGTGTGTGAGTGGGAGACACTGAATGTTCGTTCTGTTAGGTATGACGAAATCCAAGATAGGGCCAAGTCTGTGATTCCAAGAGATGAGAGAATCTGTAGTAAGAGGGAATGGTTGACTGTGTCAAAATCAGAGGACAGGTCCAGGAGGAGGAGGACAGAGTGGTGTCGCTTGGATCTGGCAATTAGTAAGTCATTGAAGACTCAGTCAGGGCAGTTTCAGTAGAGTGATGCGGTCAGAAACCAGATTGAAAGCGGTCAAAGAGGGAGCAGGATTAGAGGTGGGAGGGCAGAACAAGATGGATGTGTTCTTCTAGTAGTTTTGAGGCATAGGGGAGAAGTGATATGGGGTAATAGCTAGACACAGAAAATGAGCCACGGGAGGGATTTTTGAAAACGGGTGTGATCGAGGCACTTTTGAAGCATGAGGGGAAAACACTAGTTGTTAGTGACAGATTGAAGAGATGGGTTAGGGTTGGAATGAAGACTGTGGTGAGGTTTGGGATGAGGTGGAATGGGATCGGGTTGAGTGGACAGGTGGTGAGATGTGAACTTGAGAGTAGAAAGGAAAGTTGACCTTCTGTAGTGGGGGAGAAGTTGATTTTGCAAGAGAAGGGATGAGTAGTTATGAGGAGGCAAGGCTGCCATCAGTGCATTACTGCCCTTACTACTGTATGGGACCCGGTGATTAGGGGGGCCCGGCCGAACATGCTGGCAGCTCGGTCCGCTCGGGCCCCCCTCTCTTTGCTTCTCTTCTTCCTCGGGCTCCCCTGGACTGGACATTTTGTTTGGGATAAGGAATGCACGATACATAACAACACTGTGGTGTTTTAAAGATACACCTACACTGTGTACTGTACCTTTAAGCTGCAGCCGGGTGCATCATGGGTCCTGACATGACGTCACATGCTGCTCAATTTCCTCATTCCGGAGCAGAGCAGCATGCGGTGTGCTATGTAGGGCCTGGGGCGGACAAACAATCAGACCGGACGATCAGGATTCAGGCGGAGGCAGCAGACGAGCGAGAAGAGGCTTCAGGTGGCTCAGTGGTGACTGGGGTCTGCATCCAACATGGCCCAGGGGGAGGCTAGTGTGGACAAGGGGCCCACATCCAACAGGGCCCCTGCAGGACAGGGCCCTCAGATGGTGCGAAACATGATGTCCCAGATGTGTTCAATCAGATTAAGGTCTGGGTAATGGGCAGGCCAGTCCTTAGCTTCAATTCCTTCATCTTGCAGGAACCGCTGGCACACTCCAGCCACATGAGGTCTGGCATTGTCCTGCATTAGGAGGAACCCAGGGTCAACCGCACCAGCATATGGTCTCACGAGGGGTCTGAGGATCTCAGTACCTAATGCCAGGCAGGCTACCTCTGGTGAGCACAGGGAGGGCTGTGCGGCCCTCCAAAGAAATGCCACCCCACAGCATTACTGACCCACTGCCAAACCGGTCATGCTGAAGGATGTTGCAGGCAGCAGATCGCTCTCCACAGCATCTCCAGACTCTGTCACATCTGTCACATGTGCTCAGTGTGAATTTGCTTTCATCTGTGAAGAGCACAGGGCACCAGTGGCGAATTTGCCAATCCTGGTGTTCTGTGGCAAATGCCAAGAGTCCTGAACGGTGTTGGGCTGTGAGCACAACCGCCATCCATCTGTGGACGTCGGGCACTCAGACCATCCTCTTGGAGTCGGTTTCTAACTGTTTGTGCAGACACATGTACATTTGGGGCTTGCTGGAGGTCATTTTGCAGGTCTCTGGCAGTGCTCCTCCTGCTCCTACTTGCACAAAGGCCGAGGTAGCGGTCCTGCTGCTGGGTTGTTGACCTCCTACGGCCCCCTCCACATCTCCTGGTGTACTGGCCTGTCTCCTGGTAGCTTCTCCAGCCTCTGGACACTAGGCTGACAGACACAGCAAACTTTCTTGCCACAGCTCGCATTGATGTGCCATCCTGGATGAGCTGCACTACCTGAGCCAATTGTGTGGGTTGTAGAGTCTGTCTCATGCTACCACGAGTGTGAAAGCACAATCAACATTTAAAAGTGACCAAAACATCAGCCAGAAAGCATTGGTACTGAGATGTGGTCTGTGGTCCCCACCTGCAGAACCACTCTTTTATTGAGTGTGTCTTGATAATTGCCAATAATTTCCATCTGTTGTCTATTCCATTTGCCCAACAGCATGTGAAATTGATTGTCAAACAGTGTTGCTTCCTAAGTGGACAGTTTGATTTCACAGAAGTTTGATTTACTTGGAGTTATATTCTGTTGTTTAAGTGTTCCCTTTTTTTTTTGAGCAGTGTACATTAATCACAATACATTACATTAACAGCGTACATTAGTGCCTATGAAACTTTATGCAGATTCACATATTAATAAAGTCACAAAAATATAATAAAACCATACACAAGGTACAAACACTAAACAATATAATAACTCAGATATATAGTTATACTCAATGTAGTGTGACTAACGGTCACATTGTCGATGGGAGGTATGTGTCACAGGGATGGCTTGTCTCTGTGATGTAACCCGGAGTATTTTCTCCAGTGCATGTAAGCACTGAGAGGCTCGTTTGCTGCACCTGGGACCTGGTATGGGTAGCTATGAGAGATGGGCAGGTCTAGCTACCCACATACCTCACCTCTGGGTATGGTTACAGCCTATATAATGGAGACTGTTGTTTGGCACATGGTCTGTGTATTGGGAGGGAAAAGGCCTCCTGCGTGTTTGGCTCCAGACCAAGCCTGAATACTGGACACAGGCCTGACAGAGCCGAGCCCTGCTCTGGACATTTTGTATTTTGTTTGCCTGATCTGAAGGTTGTTTGTTTTCTGCTTTTGCTTCTGGGTTTACAAAGCAATAAACCCATGAACTTTTAAAGGAACAAGCCTGTTTTCCTCCCGTCACACCCATGTGAATAAAACCCCTACAATTGGTGCTAGACGTGTGGGCAGCGTTCCCAGCAGAGATGTGCAACTGCTACGGGAAGGACTGCATGTCTTGGATTAAATCTGACGCAAGCCAGCAAGCATCGCCAGACATAATGGAGCACATGCAGAAACACCTGGTCCAGTCGCAGCAGCAACAGCAAGAGACCAACAGGCTGTTGTTACAGTAGATCCAGCAGACCCAGCAGGAGCAACAGCAGCAGATGCAGCTTCTGGCAACTGCCATCTAGGGCAGGATGAGTGCCCCAACCCCAAGTCCGGCTGATGATGCACATGTCCAGAAGGCGGTTAGATGGGCTTTGTCCCTGGATCCCTGGAGATGACATTGAGGCCTTCCTGACGGTGTTTGAAAGAGTCGCCGAGAGGGAGAACTCCCGCCAGAGCAGTGGGCAGAGGTACTAGCGCATACTTGACAGGAGAACCCCAGAAGGTGTTAGTAACTTGTCCAGGTCCATTTGAAGTTTGCCAATGACCATCTGGATGACCCAGAGGAGGCATGAGAGAAGGTCATGTGGTCAGATGAGTCCAAAATAGAACTTTTTGGTATCAACTCCACTCACTGTGTTTGGATGAAGACGAAAGATGAGTGCAACCCCAAGAACACCACCCCACCGTGAAGCAGGAAGGGTAAACATCATACTTTGGGGTGCTTTTCTGAAAAGGGGACAGAACGACTTCAAAGGGAGGATAGATGGGATCATGTATCTCGAGATTTTGTGCCAAAAACCTCCTCCCCTCAGTAAGAGCCTTGAAGATGATCGTGGCTGGATCTTCCAGTATGACAATGACCCGAAACACACAGCCAGGGCAACTAAGGAGTGGCTCCATGAGAAGCATTTCAATGTCCTGGAGTGGCCTAGTCAGTCTCCACACCTGAACCCAATAGAAAATATTTGGAAGGAGCTGAAACTCAATGTTGCCCAGCGACAGCCCCAAAACTGGAAAGATCTGGATAAGATCTGTACAGAGGAGTGGGCTAAAATCTCTGCTGCAGGGTATGCAAACTTGGTCAAGAACGGCAGGAAACATCTGACCTTTGTAATTGCAAACATAGGTTTCTGTTATGATCTGGTGGTTTAGGAACAACATGAGACAAGCTCTGAAGGAAGTGGTATCTGTACTGACCGCAGACCCTGAACCTAGCAACACAACTAGAAATAGCCGTGGGGGGTACCTGACGCTCCCTAGACCCCTCGGCACAGCCTAAAATCTAACTTCCCCTAAAGATGGAAACAGGAAACCTATCTTGCCTCAGAGAAAATCCACAAAGGAAAGATAGCCCCCCACAAATATTGACGGTGAGAGGAGGGGAAAATAACATACGCAGAAATGAAATCAGATTTTAGCATAGGAGGCCAATCTAGCTTGGACAGGAAAGGATACTATGCGGTCAGTATAAAAACTACAAAACAATCCACACAGAGTTTACAAAATCTCCACACCTGACTAAAGGTGTGGAGGGTAAATCTGCTTCCCAGAGCTTCCAGCTAACAGAAAAAATCCATAATGACAAGCTGGACAAATATAGAATGCACAGAACAATAAGTCCACAACATGTGGACTGAAATGAGCAAAGCCAGAACTTATCTTTGCAGAACTGGTCAGGAAACCAGGAGAATCCAAGCAGAGATATGAATCCAGCCAGGAAACATTGACAAGTGGCACAGGCTGAAGAAAGAGCCAGACTTAAATAGCGGAGCAGAAGAGACGATAAGTGAAGGTAGCTGATGACAGCTAACTCCAAGGAGCAGCCATACCACTAGAAACCACAAGAGGGAGCCCAAGAGCAGAACTCACAAAAGTGCCACTTACAACCACCGGAGGGAGCCCAACAGCGGAATTCACAACAGGTTTCTGTAAAAAATATTAAGTTCTGTTTTTCTATTGTATTAAATACTTATTTCATGCAATAAAATGCTAATTAATTATGTAAAAATCTAACAATGTGATCTTCTGGATTTTTTTAGATTGTCTCTCTCAATTGAAGTGTACCTACAATAAAAATTACAGACATCACCATTCTTTGTAGGTGGGAAAAATTGCAAAATCGGAAATGTATCAAACAGGTGCTTCTCACAAAATTAGAATATCGTTAAAAATAAATTTATTTCAGTTCTTCAATACAAAAAGTGAAACTCATTTATCCATATATACTCGAGTATAAGCAGAGATTTTCAGCTCACTTTTTTGGGCTGAAAGTGACCCTCTTGGCTTATACTTGAGTCATTGTCAGCGGGGGGGTCGGCGGGGGAGGGGGAGCGGCGCGGTGACATACTCACCTGCTCCTGGCGCTGTCTCTGCATGTCCCATGGTCTCCGGGAGCCGGCGGCATCTTCCTGTGTTCAGCGGTCACGTGGTACTGCTCATTAAAGTAATGAATATGGATGAATATTCATTACTGTAATGAAGCAGTCCGTGACCGCTGAACACAGGAAGATGCCGCTGGCTCCCGGAGACCATCTGACAGTGAGATGCTGCCAGGACCGCGCCGGGAGCAGGTGAGTATACCGGGGGAGGTGAGCATTGCGCGATAGTCACCTTCCTCGTTCCACCGCTGCGCGCCGCTGTCTTCCATCCTCTGCAATGTTCAGGTCAGAAGGCGCGATGACGTGATTAGTGTGCACGCCGCCCTCTGCCTGAACAGTCAGTGCATAGGATGGAAGACAGAGCAGCACGCAGCGGTGGAATGAGGAAGGTGACTATCGCAAGTGCCAGGGGTCTAAGCGAAGAGAGGTGAGTATGTGATTTTTTTTTATTTTAATCGCAGCAACAGCATATGGGGCAAATGTGTGGAGCATCTTATAGGGCCACAATGTATAGAGCATCATATGGGACCACAATGTATGGAGCATCTTATGGGGCCACAATGTATGGAGCATCGTATGGGGCCACAATGTATGGAGCATCTTATGGGGAATAATGTGTGGAGCATCTTATGGGGCCACAATGTATGGAGCATCTTATGGGGCCACAATTTATGGAGCATCTTATGGGGAATAATGTGTGGAGCATCTTATGGGGCATAATGTATGGAGCATCTTATCGGGCATAATGTGTGGAGCATCTTATGGGGCATAATGTATGGAGCATCTTATCGGGCATAATGTGTGGAGCATCGTATGGGGCATAATGTGTGGAGCATCTCATGGGCCATAATCTGTGGAGCATCTTATTGGGCCATAATGTATGGAGCATCTTATGGGGCCATCAACCTTTATGCAGCATTGTATGGGGCAAATGTTTCTATGGAGCACTTATGGGGCCATTATTAACCTTTGTGTAGCATTATATGGGGCATATTTTAATATGGAGCATTATATGGGGCGTATTTTGTATAGAGCATCTTATGGGGCCCATCATGAACTGTATGGAGCATTATATGGGGCTCCTGATTCAATATGGATATTCACAAACACTTAACCTACTGATGTCTCAATTAATTTTACTTTTATTGGTATCTATTTTTATTTTTGACATTTACCGGTAGCTGCTGCATTTTCTACCCTAGGCTTATACTCGAGTCAATAAGTTTTCCCAGTTTTTTGTGGCAAAATTAGGGAGGTCGGCGTATACTCGAGTCGGCTAATACTCAAGTATATACGGTATATAGGGTCATTACAAACAGAGTGATCTATTTCAAGTGTTTATTTCTGTTAATATTGGTGATTATGGCTTACAGCAAATGAAAACCCCCAAATCATTATCTCAGTAAATTAGAATACTTTGTAACACCAGCTTGAGAAATGATTTTAAAATCCAAAATGTTGGCCTACTGAAATGTATGTTCAGTAAATTCACTGAATACTTGGTCGGTGCTCCTTTTGCATCAATTACTGCATCAATGCAGCGTGGCATGGAGGCGATCAGCTTGTGGCAGTGCTGAAGTGTTATGGAAGCCCAGGTTGCTTTGATAGCAGCCTTCAGCTCATCTGCATTGTTGGGTCTGGTGTCTCTCATCTTCCTCTTGACAATACCCTCTTGACAAATATTGACGGTGAGAGGAGGGGAAAATAACATACGCAGAAATGAAATCAGATTTTAGCATAGGAGGCCAATCTAGCTTGGACAGGAAAGGATACTATGCGGTCAGTATAAAAACTACAAAACAATCCACACAGAGTTTACAAAATCTCCACACCTGACTAAAGGTGTGGAGGGTAAATCTGCTTCCCAGAGCTTCCAGCTAACAGAAAAAATCCATAATGACAAGCTGGACAAATATAGAATGCACAGAACAATAAGTCCACAACATGTGGACTGAAATGAGCAAAGCCAGAACTTATCTTTGCAGAACTGGTCAGGAAACCAGGAGAATCCAAGCAGAGATATGAATCCAGCCAGGAAACATTGACAAGTGGCACAGGCTGAAGAAAGAGCCAGACTTAAATAGCGGAGCAGAAGAGACGATAAGTGAAGGTAGCTGATGACAGCTAACTCCAAGGAGCAGCCATACCACTAGAAACCACAAGAGGGAGCCCAAGAGCAGAACTCACAAAAGTGCCACTTACAACCACCGGAGGGAGCCCAACAGCGGAATTCACAACAGGTTTCTGTAAAAAATATTAAGTTCTGTTTTTCTATTGTATTAAATACTTATTTCATGCAATAAAATGCTAATTAATTATGTAAAAATCTAACAATGTGATCTTCTGGATTTTTTTAGATTGTCTCTCTCAATTGAAGTGTACCTACAATAAAAATTACAGACATCACCATTCTTTGTAGGTGGGAAAAATTGCAAAATCGGAAATGTATCAAACAGGTGCTTCTCACAAAATTAGAATATCGTTAAAAATAAATTTATTTCAGTTCTTCAATACAAAAAGTGAAACTCATTTATCCATATATACTCGAGTATAAGCAGAGATTTTCAGCTCACTTTTTTGGGCTGAAAGTGACCCTCTTGGCTTATACTTGAGTCATTGTCAGCGGGGGGGTCGGCGGGGGAGGGGGAGCGGCGCGGTGACATACTCACCTGCTCCTGGCGCTGTCTCTGCATGTCCCATGGTCTCCGGGAGCCGGCGGCATCTTCCTGTGTTCAGCGGTCACGTGGTACTGCTCATTAAAGTAATGAATATGGATGAATATTCATTACTGTAATGAAGCAGTCCGTGACCGCTGAACACAGGAAGATGCCGCTGGCTCCCGGAGACCATCTGACAGTGAGATGCTGCCAGGACCGCGCCGGGAGCAGGTGAGTATACCGGGGGAGGTGAGCATTGCGCGATAGTCACCTTCCTCGTTCCACCGCTGCGCGCCGCTGTCTTCCATCCTCTGCAATGTTCAGGTCAGAAGGCGCGATGACGTGATTAGTGTGCACGCCGCCCTCTGCCTGAACAGTCAGTGCATAGGATGGAAGACAGAGCAGCACGCAGCGGTGGAATGAGGAAGGTGACTATCGCAAGTGCCAGGGGTCTAAGCGAAGAGAGGTGAGTATGTGATTTTTTTTTATTTTAATCGCAGCAACAGCATATGGGGCAAATGTGTGGAGCATCTTATAGGGCCACAATGTATGGAGCATCGTATGGGGCCACAATGTATGGAGCATCTTATGGGGAATAATGTGTGGAGCATCTTATGGGGCCACAATGTATGGAGCATCTTATGGGGCCACAATTTATGGAGCATCTTATGGGGAATAATGTGTGGAGCATCGTATGGGGCATAATGTATGGAGCATCTTATCGGGCATAATGTGTGGAGCATCTTATGGGGCATAATGTATGGAGCATCTTATCGGGCATAATGTGTGGAGCATCGTATGGGGCATAATGTGTGGAGCATCTCATGGGCCATAATCTGTGGAGCATCTTATTGGGCCATAACGTATGGAGCATCTTATGGGGCCATCAACCTTTATGCAGCATTGTATGGGGCAAATGTTTCTATGGAGCACTTATGGGGCCATTATTAACCTTTGTGTAGCATTATATGGGGCATATTTTAATATGGAGCATTATATGGGGCGTATTTTGTATAGAGCATCTTATGGGGCCCATCATGAACTGTATGGAGCATTATATGGGGCTCCTGATTCAATATGGATATTCACAAACACTTAACCTACTGATGTCTCAATTAATTTTACTTTTATTGGTATCTATTTTTATTTTTGACATTTACCGGTAGCTGCTGCATTTTCTACCCTAGGCTTATACTCGAGTCAATAAGTTTTCCCAGTTTTTTGTGGCAAAATTAGGGAGGTCGGCGTATACTCGAGTCGGCTAATACTCAAGTATATACGGTATATAGGGTCATTACAAACAGAGTGATCTATTTCAAGTGTTTATTTCTGTTAATATTGGTGATTATGGCTTACAGCAAATGAAAACCCCCAAATCATTATCTCAGTAAATTAGAATACTTTGTAACACCAGCTTGAGAAATGATTTTAAAATCCAAAATGTTGGCCTACTGAAATGTATGTTCAGTAAATTCACTGAATACTTGGTCGGTGCTCCTTTTGCATCAATTACTGCATCAATGCAGCGTGGCATGGAGGCGATCAGCTTGTGGCAGTGCTGAAGTGTTATGGAAGCCCAGGTTGCTTTGATAGCAGCCTTCAGCTCATCTGCATTGTTGGGTCTGGTGTCTCTCATCTTCCTCTTGACAATACCCCATAGATTCTCTATGGGGTTAAAGTCAGACGAGCTTGCTGGCCAATCAAGTACAGTGATACTGTCGTTTGTAAACCAGGTATTGGCACTTTTGGCAGTGTGGACAGGTGCCAAGTCCTGCTGGACAATGAAATTTCCATCTCCAAAAAGTTTGTCAGCAGAGGGAATTATGAAGTGGCATGAAATTTGAAATTTCCTGGCAGACGGCTGCACTGATTTTGGTCTTGATAAAACACAGTGGACCTGCACCAGCAGAGGACATGGCTCCCCAAACCATCACTGATTGTGGAAACTTCAAACTAGACCTCAAGCAGCTTGGATTGTGTGCCTCTTCACTCTTTCTCCAGATTCTGGGTCCTCGATTTCCAAATGAAATGAAAAATTTACTTTCATCTGAAAACAACACTTGTATGTTAAGTAAATGCACCCAATACTTGGTCGGGCTCCTTTTGCACCAATTACTGCATCAATGCGGCATGATATGGAGATCAGCCTGTGGCACTGCTGAGGTGTTATGGAAGCCCAGGTTGCTTTGATAGCAGTCTTCAGCTCATCTGCATTGTTGGGTCTGGTGTCTCTCATCTTCCCCTTGACAATACCACATAGATTCCCTATGGGGTTAAGGTCAGGCAAGTTTGCTGGCCAATCAAGCACAGTGATGCTATTGTTTTTAAACCAGGTGTTGGTACTTTTGGCAATGTGGACAAGTGTGGTGGAGAATGAAATTTCCATCTCTAAAAAGCTAAAAAGCTAGTTGACAGAGGGAAGCATGAAGTGCTCTAAAATTTCCTGGTAGACGGCTGCGTTGACTTTGGATTTGATAAAACACAGTGGACCTGCACCAGCAGATGACATGGCTCCCCAAACCATCACTGATTGTGGAAACTTCACACTAGACCTCCAGCAGCTTGGATTGTGGCCTCTCCACTCTTCCTCCAGACTCTGGGACCTTCATTTCCAAATGAAATACAAAATTTACTTTAATCTGAAAACAACACCTTCGACCACTAAGCAACAGTACAGTTATTTTTCTCCTTGGCCCAGGTAAGACGCTTCTGGCATTGTCTATTGGTCATAAGTGGCTTGACACAAGGAATGCGACACTTGTAGCCCATGTCCTGGATATGCCTGTGTGTGGTCGCTCTTGAAGCAATGACTCCAGCAGCAGTCCACTCCTTGTGAATCTTCCCCAAATGTTTGAATGGCCTGTTCTTAACAATCTTAAGGCTGCGGTTATCCCGGTTGCTTTTGCACCTTTTTCTACCACACTTTTTCCTTCTATGCTTGGATACAGCACTCTGTGAACAGACAGCTTCTTTAGCAATGACCTTTTGTGGCTTACCCTCCTTGTGGAGTGTATCAATGACTGCCTTCTGGACATCTGTCAAGTCAGCATTCTTCCCCATGATAGGGAAGCCTACTGAAACACTAAGGGACCTTTTTAAATGCTTAGGAAGCCTTTCCTGGTGTTTTTTGTAAATTATTCTAATTTTCTGAGATAATGACTTTTGGTTTTGCTATGGCTGTTAATGACTCTATATTATATATGAGTTTCACTTTTTATATTGAAGAACTGAAATAAATTATCTTTTTGATGATATTCTAATTTTGTGAGAAGCACCTGTATTTATTTTCCCCACTTTATATATCAGCCTTTGTTTATGCATGTATGCAGTAGTTTACATTGATGTGATTCAGTCTAAGCTGTTCAACAATCTGATATTACAATTTTACTGTTTGAATCAGCTCCGGCACATCGCATCTAGTCCAAGGAACAGAGGGCAATGTGTGATGATCCACAAGACTTACTTCATCCGACGTACAGAAGATTTGTGAGCTTCTGAATGAAATTATGGTCCAGCTGAGAAGTTTATCATCAAGACTTGCTGATCCATACATCCCATTGTATAAATAATAATGACAGACCATGAATACTAAGACATAAACCAGGCAGCTTCCTTCATGAGTCGTCTGTATCACTCATTTGCGGTAGTGGATCATCGTGTTTATTATTACACTTCTGAGTTTGACAGAGATCTGAAAATTATAAAGTTAAATAGCTTGTTTAACCCCTCTGTGACCTTAGACGTACTATCCCGTCGAGGTGCCCTGGGCTTATCTGACCCTGGACGGGATAGTACGTCATAGCCGATCGGCCGCGCTCACGGGGGGAGCGCGGCCGATCGCGGCCGGGTGTCAGCTGCTTATCGCAGCTGACATCCGGCACTATGTGCCAGGAGCGGTCACGGACGGCCCCCGGCACATTAACCCCTGGCACACCGCGATCAAAGATGATCGCGATGTGCCGGCGGTGCAGGGAAGCACCGCGCAGGGAGGGGGCTCCCTGCGGGCTTCCCTGAGCCCCCCGCAGCAACGCGATGTGATCGCGTTGCTGCGAGGGTCTCCTCACCTCCCTCCCTGCTCGAGCCCCGGATCCAAGATGGCCGCGGATCCGGGTCCTGCAGGGAGGGAGGTGGCTTCACAGAGCCTGCTCAGAGCAGGCACTGTGAAGCCTGCAGCGCTGCATGTCAGATCAGTGATCTGACAGAGTGCTGTGCAAACTGTCAGATCACTGATCTGTGATGTCCCCCCCTGGGACAAAGTAAAAAAGTAAAAAAAAAATTTTCCAAATGTGTAAAAAAAATAAAAAAAAATATTCCAAAATAATGAAAAAAAAAAAAAATATTATTCCCATAAATACATTTCTTCATCTAAATAAAAAAAAAAAAACAATAAAAGTACACATATTTAGTATCGCCGCGTCCGTAACGACCCGACCTATAAAACTGTCCCACTAGTTAACCCCTTCAGTAAACACCGTAAGAAAAAAAAAAAAAAACGAGGCAAAAAACAACGCTTTATTATCATACCGCCGAACAAAAAGTGGAATAACACGCGATCAAAAGGACAGATATAAATAACCATGGTACCGCTGAAGGCGTCATATTGTCCCGCAAAAAAAGAGCCGCCATACAGCATCATCAGCAAAAAAATAAAAAAGTTATAGTCCTGAGAATAAAGCGATGCAAAAATAATTATTTTTTCTGTAAAATAGTTTTTATCGTATAAAAGCACCAAACCATAAAAAAATGATATAAATGAGGTATCGCTGTAATCGTACTGACCCGAAGAATAAAACTGATTTATCAATTTTACCAAACGCGGAACGGTATAAACGCCTCCCCCAATAGAAATTCATGAATAGCTGGCTTTTGGTCATTCTTCCTCACAAAAATCGGAATAAAAAGCGATAAAAAAATGTCACGTGCCCAAAAATGTTTTCAATAAAAACGTCAACTCGTCCCGCAAAAAACAAGACCTCACATGACTCTGTGGACCAAAATATGGAAAAATTATAGCTCTCAAAATGTGGTATTGCAAAAAATATTTTTTGCAATAAAAAGGGTCTTTCAGTGTGTGACGGCTGCCAATCATAAAAATCCGCTAAAAAACTCGCTATAAAAGTAAATCAAACCCCCCTTCATCACCCCCTTAGTTAGGGAAAAATAAAAAAAAATGTATTTATTTCCATTTTCCCATTAGGGCTAGGGTTAGGGCTAGGGCTAGGGTTAGGGATAGGGTTAGGGCTAGGGTTAGGGCTAGGGTTAGGGCTAGGGTTAGGGCTAGGGCTAGGGTTAGGGTTAGGGCTAGGGTTAGGGCTAGGGTTAGGGCTAGGGCTAGGGTTAGGGCTAGGGTTAGGGCTAGGGTTAGGGTTAGGGCTAGGGTTAGGGCTAGGGTTAGGGCTAGGGTTAGGGTTAGGGTTAGGGCTAGGGTTAGGGTTAGGGTTGGGGCTACAGTTAGGGTTGGGGCTAAAGTTAGGGTTAGGGTTTAGATTACATTTACAGTTGGGAATAGGGTTGGGATTAGGGTTAGGGGTGTGTCAGGGTTAGAGGTGTGGTTAGGGTTACCGTTGGAATTAGGGTTAGGGGTGTGTTTAGATTAGGGTTTCAGTTATAATTGGGGGGTTTCCACTGTTTCGGCACATCAGGGGCTCTCCAAACACGACATGGCGTCCGATCTCAATTCCAGCCAATTCTGCGTTGAAAAAGTAAAACAGTGCTCCTTCCCTTCCGAGCTCTCCTGTGTGCCCAAACAGGGGTTTACCCCAACATATGGGGTATCAGCGTACTCAGGACAAATTGGACAACAACTTTTGTGGACCAATTTCTCCTGTTACCCTTGGGAAAATACAAAACTGGGGGCTAAAAAATAATTTTTGTGGGAAAACAAAAAGATTTTTTATTTTCACGGCTCTGCGTTATAAACTGTAGTGAAACACTTGGGGGTTCAAAGTTCTCACAACACATCTAGATAAGTTCATTGAGGGGTCTAGTTTCCAATATGGGGTCACTTGTGGGGGGTTTCTACTGTTTAGGTACATTAGGGGCTCTGCAAACGCAATGTGACGCCTGCAGACCAATCCATCTAAGTCTGCATTCCAAATGATGCTCCTTCCCTTCCGAGCCCTCCCATGCGCCCAAACGGTGGTTCCCCCCCACATATCGGGTATCAGCGTACTCAGGACAAATTGGACAACAACATTTAGGGTCCAATTTCTCCTGCTAACCTTGGAAAAATACAAAACTGGGGGCTAAAAAATAATTTTTGTGGGAAAACAAAAATATTTTTTATTTGCATGGCTCTGCGTTATAAACTGTAGTGAAATACTTGGGGGTTCAAAGCTCTCACAACACATCAAGATGAGTTCCTTAGGGGGTCTACTTTCCAAAATGGTGTCACTTGTGGGGGGTTTCTACTGTTTAGGTACATTAGGGGCTCTGCAAACGCAATGTGACGCCTGCAGACCATTCCATCTAAGTCTGCATTCCAAATGGCGCTCCTTCCCTTCCGAACCCTCCCATGCGCCCAAACGGTGGTTCCCCCCACATATGGGGTATCAGCGTACTCAGGACAAATTGGACAACAACTTTTGGGGTCCAATTTCTCCTGTTACCCTAGGGAAAATACAAAACTGGGGGCTAAAAAATAATTTTTGTGGGAAAAAAATTTTGTTTTATTTTTATGGCTCTGCATTATAAACTTCTGTGAAGCCCTTGGTGGGTCAAAGTGCTCACCACACATCCAGATAAGTTCCTTAGGGGGTCTACTTTCCAAAATGGTGTCACTTGTGGGGGGTTTCAATGTTTAGGCACATCAGTGGCTCTCCAAACGCAACATGGCGTCCCATCTCAATTTCTGTCAATTTTGCATTGAAAAGTCAAACTGCGCTCCTTCCCTTCCGAGCTCTCCCATGCGCCCAAACAGTGGTTTACTGCCACATATGGGGTATCAGCGTACTCAGGACAAATTGGACAACAACTTTTGAGGTCCAATTTCTTCTCTTACCCTTGGAAAAATAAAAAATTGGGGGCAAAAATATAATTTTTGTGAAAAAATATGATTTTTTATTTTTACGGTTCTGCATTATAAACTTCTGTGAAGCACTTGGTGGGTCAAAGTGCTCACCACACATCCAGATAAGTTCCTTAGGGGGTCTACTTTCCAAAATGGTGTCACTTGTGGGGGGTTTCAATGTTTAGGCACATCAGTGGCTCTCCAAACGCAACATGGCGTCCCATCTCAATTCCTGTCAATTTTGCATTGAAAAGTCAAATAGCGCTCCTTCCCTTCCGAGCTCTCCCATGCGCCCAAACAGTGGTTTACTGCCACATATGGGGTATCAGCGTACTCAGGACAAATTGGACAACAACTTTTTGGGTCCAATTTCTCCTGTTACCCTTGGTAAAATAAAACAAATTGGAGCTGAAGTAAATTTTTTGTGTAAAAAAGTTAAATGTTCATTTTTATTTAAACATTCCAAAAATTCCTATTAAACACCTGAAGGGTTAATAAACTTCTTGAATGTGGTTTTGAGCACCTTGAGGGGTGCAGTTTTTAGAATGGTGTCACACTTGGGCATTTTCTATCATATAGACCCCTCAAAATGACTTCAAATGAGACGTGGTCCCTAAAAAAAAATGGTGTTGTAAAAATGAGAAATTGCTGGTCAACTTTTAACCCTTATAACTCCCTAACAAAAAAAAAAATTGGTTCCAAAATTATGCTGATGTAAAGGAGACATGTGGGAAATGTTACTTATTAAGTATTTTGTGTGACATATCTCTGTGATTTAATTGCATAAAAATTCAAAGTTTGAAAATTGCGAAATTTTCAAAATTTTCGCCAAATTTCCGTTTTTTTCACAAATAAATGCAGGTACTATCAAAGAAATTTTACCACTATCATGAAGTACAATATGTCACGAGAAAACAATGTCAGAATCACCAGGATCCGTTGAAGCGTTTCGGAGTTATAACCTCATAAAGGGACAGTGGTCAGAATTGTAAAAATTGGCCTGGTCATTAACGTGCAAACCACCCTTGGGGGTAAAGGGGTTAAAAGTGAATAGTGTTATACGCATTTTTCAGGGCAGTTGGAGGCTTTGGAGAGCTTTCAATTTGCCACAAATTCAATTTTCTGAAAAAAAAATCGGCACATCTTTCAAATTTCAATTTTAAAAGGTCCGCTCATCTCTACTTCCCAACTCTGCATCATTGCTGGACTTTACTAAATCGATGAATATTCACTATGGTGCTGTTATTCCAACTGTCCATCATGGGTCTCCCTTCAGTAGGTCTATAGTTTCTCTGTGGCCCAAAACTATACTCCTCTAGTTGCGATCCAGTCAACACAGTCTCTATTTCTCCATTCTGTCCTACTCAGGGAATCAGTATCATCTGTACTTGCTCTCGAGCGCTCATCAGTACCATTGGTTTGGAGAATTCAGCTTACCAGGTGAGACAGAATGGGAATAAATCAAGTCGTAGAGACGATCCACTGCCTGGGACACGTCCAATTATCAAAATGAAGAGACTGAGGCACTTGACTGTGTTTGTGTGGCAGAAAATTGATCACAGCACTGAAAGAAACCCTCTTCAGAAGGCATCCAGGGAGTCAATCACGCATTGATCAAATATGGATCAAGTCACGTCTGTCAGAGGCTACAGGCTCAAAAAGGCTAACTCAGACAGACTTTTCACAAGCCACGCCAGAGGAACCCCGACCTTCACCCTTTAACCCTAATACAGGGATCTGGCCTTACAACAAGATCCACTGGATTTCTTCCTGAGGAGCGAACCAGAGGCAAGACAAACACATGGTCAACATTCAAGCTGAAGTTCGGAAATGGGAGAAATCAGGGATCCAACACAAGAGCAAAAGACTAGAGCTGCAAGCTAGGTAAGTAGAACTCATTGACTGGCAGTGGAAGTGCACCTGGCTGTTCAAATAACAGGCAGCCCCACCTAAGGCTCTCAGAAAGGCATAATCAAAGCCAAACAATTCACCCCCATGGCATCCTGATCTAGTGGTACCAAAAGTCCCAGAACTATAACATGATTGATGCACGGCACCACCTAGCAGGCAAGGCAGAGGACAATAATCGGCATAGTTGTTACAGATGGCTTATGTTTTCCGTCTTTAAGCATACAGTGAACTACAAAGATGAATTAATTGTAACATAATCCCACCTAAAGTAGGTAAACCTTTTAAAGTACTAATGCAACAGGGATCATTCTGGTCTAATACATCTAAGAAAATCCTGTAATATCAAAAAGAAAAAAATAGATTTTCCACAAAGTTTCACCACTAGTATGCAAATCTCTAATGTTTGTATTATTATCAAGTATCTCAAAGATAATCAAGCTTATACATTGTAATTGCGACACGCCTCCCAGTTTCGTACATTATAATTTAAATCTTCCTAGTCATTTTAATATAATATTCAGAATATAAAATAAAATTTATTTAATTACCAAAATAGTAATGAAAAAGAACCAAAGTCGGATAAACATACACATTTTTATTCCTGTGTGGATTCATTTTCAATTTAATTTTTTTTAAAGCAAATAAGTTCAGTATATTACCAATAAGATTTTTTTCACATACCTTTGTAATTGTCAGGCCCTTTTTCTTACAAGGGCTCCAAAACCCACGCACAAAGTTACAAAATAAAATTAAGTCCGTCTGCAGCCATCACTAGCTCAGGAGTTTAGTAGATATTATTTTATTGGTGACGGTGAGCGCTTCCTAGAGATGGTTGGATTGTAACTCAATTTTAATACTTACCTATATGTCAGCAATTATTTTGTTGGAAGAAATGTTGTGCTTGTTATGAATAGAATAAAAAACAGTTGTAATGATAGTAATTGCATGGTGTTTTAGTGCGGAGATTTCTGTGTGTGGCTCACATATTCAATACTGATTATGTTTTGAAAATTGTATTTTCATGTTTTCATCATTTGCATATCATAAACATTTCTATCGATCCTGTTATTCCAAAATTCCATTACTTTCATTTCTTGGTGTTTCAATTTCAACGCTGAAGAGCATATAATTAGCAACTCTAAGCACTAAGTTGGGAGTTTAAATAGGGTGTGGTGCTGTCCCATTGACTACAGCAGGAAGCTAATTATGTATGCCGGACAGCACATGCACCCATGTTGCCAGACTTGACAGCACTTCAGACGCTAGCTAAACTAGTCTCTGTGGCCTGTACTGGCCAGAGCTACTGATCCTGACATATCCCCCATCACTAGCTTTGCCCACAGAATTAATATAGTAGTGCCTGGTGACAAAAGCAAACATCACAGGAGTAGGTGGAGGTGTGACAAGCTGCCACTTTACAATTACACATTTTTTTCTTCATTGTTAATGCATTAGAAAACAGAAGCAAGACAGCATAATATGTTTTACATAAATCTGAAATCAGTAACAGTCAGAGACAGAGTGCTTGCTTGTCACAAGCAACTGCACTGAGTTTTTTTTTAATTTCATATGCACTCCTCTTTGTAAAGGGGGAATAATTTTTTTTTTACACAAAATAAAATAAATCTAAACATTTAACTGATTGTCTACCTAACAAACAATTTTTTATTGTACATCTTTTTTTTTTTTTCAAATCAAATTTTACACAATTACAGTGACCAGATGCAGATGTTGGTATTTTGGTCGTGGACCGACATATCATTTCTCATTTCATCATTTTTAGGATAGATGTTGAATTTTCTTTAAAAAATGTTTTCTATTTTATATTAGATAGCCATAAACGCCACTAATAGCCTGCTGCCACTTTTTGCTTTCTGTACATATACCTACCTAGCATTTTTATGTCCTTTTTTTAAGGGTTGAATTATTGGGGTTAAACTGAATGTAAAAAATTAAGTATGTATGGTAGTAGAAGTGCCAGTGGTAATAAATTAAAAAAGCCCCATACCACGGCTAAGAATGAGGTAGCCGCTAGCAGCAGAAACACCACCACCACTTACACCAATTGTCTGGGCAGTAGTCCTGAAAAATACAGGTCACAGTTAACCTCCCTTGTCAATTTCAAGCATTTTAGTGGAAAGAAAGCAGAAGACGCTATGGAATATATTTCACAGCAGGGGGGATGTTACCTCTGACAGGGACACCGTCAGTTTGAGTCATTGATATATATGGAATCGATTTCCTGATCATAAGATTACTGAGAGGAATATATCCGTGAGGTTACTCTGACATTATTAACCCCTTAATCCCATATGACGTACTATCCCGTCGAGGTGACCTGGGACCAGTAATGGGATAGTATGTCACATGCGATCGGCCGTGTTCACAGGGGGAGCGCGGCCAATCGCGGCCGGGTGTCAGCTGACTATCGTAGCTGACATCCGGCACTATGTGCCAGGAGCGGTAATGGACCCTGGCACATTAACCCCCGAAACACTGCGATCAAACATGATCGCAGCGTTCTGGCAGTACAGGGAAGCATCGCGCAGGGAGGGGACTCCCTGTGTGCTTCCCTGAGACCTTCGATACAAGGCGATGTGCTCACCTTGTACCGAGCGTCTCGTCCCTGCAGGCCCCGGATCCAAAATGGCTGCGGGGCTTCATCCGGGTCCTGCAGGGAGGTGGCTTACCAGCGCCTGCTCAGAGCAAGCGCTGGTAAGCCTGCAGCCCTGCATGTCAGATCGCTGATCTGACACAGTGCTCTGCAAAGCCTAAAATTCACAAATAGCTGGTTTTTGGTCATTCTGCCTCACAAAAATCGGAATAAAAAGCGATCAAAAAATGTCATGTGCCCGTAAATGTTACCAATAATAACGTCAACTCGTCACGCAAAAAACAAGACCTCACATGACTCTGTGGACCAAAATGTGGAAAAATTATACCTCTCAAAATGTGGAGATGCAAATATATTTTTTGCAATAAAAGCGTCTTTTAGTCTGTGATGGCTGTCAATTATAAAAATCCACTAAAAAAAACACTATAAATAGCAAATCAAACCCCCCCTTTATCACCCCCATAGTTAGGGAAAAATAATAAAATTCAATGTGACGCCTGCAGACCAATCCATCTAAGTCTGCATTCCAAATGGCGCTTCTTCCCTTCCGAGCTCTGCCATGCGCCCAAACGATGGTCCCCCCCCACCACATATGGGGTATCAGCGTACTGAGGACAAATTGGACAACAACTTTTGTGGTCCAATTTCTCCTGTTACCCTTGGGAAAATACAAAACTGGGGGCTAAACAATAATTTTGTAAAAAATGATTTTTTATTTTCACGGCTCTGCGTTATAAACTGTAGTGAAACACTTGGGGGTTCAAAGTTCTCACAACACATCTAGATAAGTTCTTTGGGGGTCTAGTTTTCAATATGGGGTCACTTGTGGGGGGTTTCCACTGTTTAGGTACATCAGGGGCTCTGCAAACGCAATGTGACGCCTGCAGACCAATCCATCTAAGTCTGCATTCCAAATGGCGCTCCTTCCCTTCCGAGCTCTGCCATGCGCCCAAACGGTGGTTTCTCCCCACATATGGGATATCAGCGTACTCAGGACAAATTGGACAACTTTTGTGGTCCAATTTCTCCTGTTACCCTTGGGAAAATACAAAACTGGGGGCTAAAAAATAATTTTTGTGGGAAATTTTTTTTTTTATTTTCACGGCTCTACGTTATAAACTGTAGTAAAACACTTGGGGGTTCAAAGCTCTCACAACACATAAGCTCCTTAGGGGTCTACTTTCCAAAATTATGTCACTTTTGGGGGGTTTCAATGTTTAGGCACATCAGTAGCTCTCCAAACGCAATATGGCGCCCCATCTCAATTCCTGTCAATTTTGCATTGAAAAGTCAAATAGCGCTCCTTCCATTCCAAGCTCTGCCATGCGCCCAAACAGTGGTTTACCCCACACTTATGGGGTATCAGCGTACTCAGGACAAATTGTACAACAACTTTTGGGGTCCATTTACACTTGGTAAAATAAAACAAATTGTAGCTGAATTAAATTTTGTGTGAAAAAAAGTTAATTGTTCATTTTTATTTAAACATTCCAAAAATTCCTGTGAAACACCTGAAGGGTTAATAAACTTCTTGAATGTGGTTTTGAGCACCTTGAGGGGTGCAGTTTTTAGAATGGTGTCACTCTTCAAATGAGATGTGATCCCTAAAAAAAATGGTGTTGTAAAAATGAGAAATTGCTGGTGCACTTTTAACTCCCTAAAAAAAAATTGTCCTGATGTAAAGTAGACATGTGGGAAATGTTACTTATTAAGTATTTTATGTGACATATCTCTATGATTTAAGGGCATAAATATTCAAAGTTGCAAAATTGAAAATTTTCAAAATTTTCGCCAATTTTCCATTTTTTTCACAAATAAACTCAAGTCTTATCAAAGAAATTTTACCACTATTATGAAGTACAATATGTCACGAGAAAACAAAGTCAGAATCATCAGGATCCGTTGAAGCGTTCCAGAGTTATAACCTCATAAAGGGACAGTGGTCAGAAGTGTAATTGGCCTGGTCATTAACGTGCAAACCACCCATGGGGGCTTAAGGGGTTAAGGTTGTATTTGTGTTAAAGAACTCAAAAGGAGTTTGGAAAAATAGTTCTAGGAGAATTCAGAGTGTTACATATATCTTCTTATGGCTTTGTAGTAATGAAAACTGTGGCAAATCAATTAGCCGCAAATCAAATTTTTAGGAAAAATTTGTCAAACCTAGCAAATTTGAGTTTCGACCACCTTTACTAGGTCTGCAGCATGTCTCTGAAAAATCTACATTTAAAAACTGTCCGGGGACTAAGTCCAAAGGCCGCTCTCTGCAGGCTTCTCACCATACTCATCTGTTCTCTTCCTTTTATAAGCCAACACATAGAAAAAGAACTGTAACTCAAGGGGAGCAGAGCAGAGTGAAGCTGCAAAGGAACCGTCCTTTGAAGTAGTGACTAGTAGGGTTGAGCGAAACGGGTCGTTCATTTTCAAAAGTCGCCGACTTTTGGCAAAGTCGGGTTTCATGAAACCCGATCCGACCCCTGTGCGGGGTCGGCCATGCGGTACGCGACTTTCGCGCCAAAGTCGCGTTTCAATGACGCGAAAAGCGCCATTTCTCAGCCAATGAAGGTAAACGCAGAGTGTGGGCAGCGTGATGACATAGGTCCTGGTCCCCACCATCTTAGAGAAGGGCATTGCAGTGATTGGCTTGCTGTCTGCGGCGTCACAGGGGCTATAAAGGGGCGTTCCCGCCGACCGCCATGTTACTGCTGCTGATCTGAGCTTAGGGAGAGGTTGCTGCCGCTTCGTCAGAAGCAGGGATAGCGTTAGGCAGGGTCCATTAACCACCAAAACGCTTGTGCTGTAGCGATTTCCACTGCCCAACACCACCTTCGGTGTGCAGGGACAGTGGAAGCTACATTTTTTTTTTCCCCCTCAGCGCTGTAGCTCATTGGGCTGCCCTAGAAGGCTCCCTGATAGCTGCATTGCTGTGTGTACGCCGCTGTGCAAACCAACTGCTTTTTTCAAAGCACAAATCCTCTTGTTCCTTCCTTTCTGCACAGCTATCTTTTTGGTTTGTACACACTTTTTATTTAATTTGTGCATCAGTCCACTCCTTATTGCTGCCTGCCATACCTGGCTGAGATTACTGCAGGGAGATAGTAATTGAAGGACACTCCCTGTTTTTTTTTTTTTTTGTGGGAGATTAAGATTGACATTTCTGCTAGAGTGCCATCCCTGTCTGTGTCATCTCTCACTCAGTGGGCCATAGAAAGCCTATTTATTTTTTTGCTTGATTTGGGTTATAAAATCTACCTGAAAAAATCACTACATCAATCAGTGGGAGAAAAATATTGGCCTCAGGGCTTGTGTGCCACTCTTGACTCCTGTGTGCATCATCACTCACTCAGTGGGCCATAGAAAGCCTATTTAATTTTTTGCTTGATTTTGGTTCTAAAATCTACCTGAAAAAATCACTACATCAATCAGTGGGAGAAAAATATTGGCCTCAGGGCTTGTGTGCCACTCCTGACTCCTGTGTGCATCATCACTCACTCAGTGGGCCATAGAAAGCCCATTTTTTTCTTTTTTTTGCTTTATTTGGGTTCTAAATTCTACCTGAAAAAATCAATAAATCAATCAGTGGGAGATTAATATTGGCCTTTGGGCTTGTGTGCCAGTCCTAAGCGTGCCATCTCTCTCTCTCAGATAGTGGGCCATAGAAAGCCTATTTATTTTTTTATTTTTTTATTGGGTTTATAAATTTTTCCTGGAAAAAAAAAAAAAAAAGTGGGAGATTAATATTGGTCCCTGGGCTTGTGTGCCAGTCCTGAGCGTGCCATCTCTCTCACAAATAGTGGGCCATAGAAAGCCTATTTATTTATTTTTTTTTGGTTTTATAAATTCTCCCTTAAAAAAAAAGGGAGATTAATATTGGCCTTTGGGCTTGTGTGCCAGTCCTAAGCGTGCCATCTCTCTCTGTCTCTCAGATAGTGGGCCATAGAAAGCCTATTTATTATTTTTTTTTATTGGGTTTATAAATTTTCCCTGGAACAAAAAAAAAAAGTGGGAGATAAATATTGGCCTCTGGGCTTGTGTGCCACTCCTGACTCCTGTGTGCGTCATCTCTCACTCAGTGGGCCATAGAAAGCCTTTTTTTGTTTTATTTGTTTTCTAAATTCTCCCTGAAAAAATCATTTTATTTTCTTTGGTTTCTAAATTCTTCCTGAAAAAATCATTTTATTCTATTTTTTTTTCCTAAAGTCTCCCTGAAAAACAAACAAAAAAAAACAAATCAGTGGGAGATTAATATTGCCCTTTCTGCTTGTGTGCCAGTCTTGACTCCTGGGTGTGCCACCTCTCTCTCTCTCTCCAATTGTGGGCCATAGAAAGCCTATTATTTTTTTAGCTTGATTTGGGTTCCAAAATCTACCTGAAAAAATCACTACATCAATCAGTGGGAGATAAATATTGGCCTCTGGGCTTGTGTGCCACTCCTGACTCCTGTGTGCGTCATCTCTCACTCAGTGGGCCATAGAAAGCCTTTTTTTGTTTTATTTGTTTTCTAAATTCTCCCTGAAAAAATCATTTTATTTTATTTGGTTTCTAAATTCTTCCTGAAAAAATCATTTTATTCTATTTTTTTTTTCCTAAAGTCTCCCTGAAAAAAAACAAAAAAAAAACAAATCAGTGGGAGATTAATATTGCCCTTTCTGCTTGTGTGCCAGTCTTGACTCCTGGGTGTGCCATCTCTCTCTCTCTCTCCAATTGTGGGCCATAGAAAGCCTATTATTTTTTTTAGCTTGATTTGGGTTCCAAAATCTACCTGAAAAAATCACTACATCAATCAGTGGGAGATAAATATTGGCCTCTGGGCTTGTGTGCCACTCCTGACTCCTGTGTGCGTCATCTCTCACTCAGTGGGCCATAGAAAGCCTTTTTTTGTTTTATTTGTTTTCTAAATTCTCCCTGAAAAAATCATTTTATTTTCTTTGGTTTCTAAATTCTTCCTGAAAAAATCATTTTATTCTATTTTTTTTTTCCTAAAGTCTCCCTGAAAAAAACAAACAAAAAAAACAAATCAGTGGGAGATTAATATTGCCCTTTCTGCTTGTGTGCCAGTCTTGACTCCTGGGTGTGCCATCTCTCTCTCTCTCTCCAATTGTGGGCCATAGAAAGCCTATTATTTTTTAGCTTGATTTGGGTTCCAAAATCTACCTGAAAAAATCACTACATCAATCATTGGGAGAACAATATTGGCCTCTGGGCTTGTGTGCCACTCCTGACTCCTGTGTGCGTCATCTCTCACTCAGTGGGCCATAGAAAGCCTTTTTTTGTTTTCTAAATTCTCCCTGAAAAAATCAATTTATTTTATTTGGTTTCTAAATTCTTCCTGAAAAAATCATTTTATTCTATTTTTTTTTTTCCTAAAGTCTCCCTGAAAAAAAAAAAAAAAAAAAAAATCAGTGGGAGATTAATATTGCCCTTTCTGCTTGTGTGCCAGTCTTGACTCCTGGGTGTGCCATCTCTCTCTCTCTCTCCAATTGTGGGCCATAGAAAGCCTATTATTTTTTTTAGCTTGATTTGGGTTCCAAAATCTACCTGAAAAAATCACTACATCAATCAGTGGGAGATAAATATTGGCCTCTGGGCTTGTGTGCCACTCCTGACTCCTGTGTGCGTCATCTCAGTGGGCCATAGAAAGCCTTTTTTTGTTTTATCTGTTTTCTAAATTCTCCCTGAAAAAATCATTTTATTTTATTTGGTTTCTAAATTCTTCCTGAAAAAATCATTTTATTCTATTATTTTTTTTTCCTAAAGTCTCCCTTAAAAAAAAAAAAATCAAATCAGTGGGAGATTAATATTTACATTTGTGCTTCAGTGACAGTCCTGTGTGTGTGGCATCTCTCTCATTTGTTGCCACCAACAACAGAGTGTGTAACATTGTGCCTGATTTTCGTTGTGGTCTCACTCACCTGTAAAGGGGTAGCTAAATCATACTGAAGTTATAGCTCACCGTGTAATTTGTGTGACAGCAACAAATACCGTTAGTTTGTTTACGTTTTTAAAACAATGAGGAAGTCTAGTGGAAGAGGTCGTGGCCGGGGGCGTTCATTGTCAGCTGGTAATGAGGGTAGTGGTAGTGGTGGAGCATCAGCTGGTCGTGGGAAAAAAAATATTGCACCTAAGTCTGGAGCTGTGGAGCCAGGTTCGTCGTCTGGCTACACAAGGCCTCGAACGCTCCCTTTTCTGGGAGTAGGAAAACCGCTTTTAAAGCCGGAGCAGCAAGAGCAAGTTTTGGCTTATCTTGCTGACTCAGCTTCTAGCTCTTTTGCCTCCTCTCGTGAAACTGGTAAATGTCAAAGCAGCGCGTCGTTAGTGGATGTTCACGGTCAGGGACAAGTCGCTTCCTTGTCCTCTTCAGCAAAAACAACAACAGAGAAGAATGCAGCAGGCGACACAACGGGTTACTCCATGGAGCTCTTTACACATACTGTCCCTGGCTTAGAAAGTGAAGCAGTTAACAGTCCATGCCCATTACAAGTTGAATCTGACATGGAGTGCACTGATGCACAGCCACAGCCAGACTACTATGCTGGTCCTTTGACTCAGACCACAACATTGCCCTCGCAGGGTGCTGATCAAGAATCAGACCCTGATGAGACTATGTTGCCCCATCACGAACGCTATACCACCGACCGACACGGTGACACAGACGAAGTTGCACACGAGCTACAAGAAGAGGTAATAGATGACCCAGTTCTTGACCCCGATTGGCAGCCATTGGGGGAACAGGGTGCAGGCGGCAGCAGTTCTGAAGCGGAGGAGGAGGGGCCGCAGAAGGCATCAACATCGCAACAGGTTCCATCTGCCGGGCCCGTATCTTGCCCAAAACGCGTGGCAAAGCCAAAACCTGTTGGAGGACAGCGTGGCCATCCGGTTAAAGCTCAGTCTGCAATGCCTGAAAAGGTATCCGATGCTAGAAAGAGTGCAGTCTGGCATTTTTTTAAACAACATCCAATTGATCAGCGCAAAGTCATCTGTCAAAAATGTTCAACTACCTTAAGCAGAGGTCAGAATCTGAAAAGTCTAAATACAAGTTGCATGCATAGACATTTAACCACCATGCATTTGCAAGCCTGGACTAACTACCAAACGTCCCTTAAGGTTGTAGCACCCTCGGCCAATGAAGCTAGTCAGCAACGCTGCATCCCTTCCGTCACTGTAAGGCCACCATTTTCCGCACCACCTGCAGTATCTGTGCAGGTTTCGTTGCCAGGCCAAAGCAGTCAGGGTCAGGGAATCACCAGTTTCGTAGTAGGAAACACTGCATCTAGGGCACCGGCAAGAATACCGTCTCCAACCGTCTCTCAGTCTGCCATGTTCACCGGCACCCCCGCTAGTTCCACAATCTCCAGCTCTCCAGTCCAGCTCACCCTACATGAGACTCTCATTAGAAAAAGGAAGTACTCATCCTCGCATCCGCGTACACAAGGTTTGAACGCCCACATAGCTAGACTAATCTTGTTAGAGATGATGCCCTACCGGTTAATTGAAAGCGAAGCTTTCAAAGCCCTGATGGACTACGCTGTACCACGCTACGAGCTACCCAGTCGACACTTTTTTTCCAGAAAAGCCATCCCAGCCCTCCACCAGCATGTTAAAGAGCGCATCGTCCATGCACTCAGGCAATCTGTGAGCACAAAGGTGCACCTGACAACAGATGCATGGACCAGTAGGCATGGCCAGGGACGTTACGTGTCCATCACGGCACACTGGGTAAATGTGGTGGATGCAGGGTCCACAGGGGACAGCAAGTTTGGGACAGTTCTGCCTAGCCCACGGTCTAGGAAACAATTGGCTGTAGCCGTTCGCACCCCCTCCTCCTCCTCTTCGTCCTCCTGCAGAAGCGAGAGCTCGTCCACAGACCGCAGTCGCACAACCACTCCATCCGCAGCTGCCACTGTTGCACACCAGGTCTCCCATTATGGGGCAGCTACTGGCAAACGTCAGCAGGCTGTATTGGCTATGAAGTGTTTGGGCGACAACAGACACACCGCGGAAGTTCTGTCCGAGTTCTTGCAGAAAGAAACGCAGTCGTGGCTGGGCACTGTAGATCTTGAGGCAGGCAAGGTAGTGAGTGATAACGGAAGGAATTTCATGGCTGCCATCTCCCTTTCCCAACTGAAACACATTCCTTGCCTGGCTCACACCTTAAACCTGGTGGTGCAGTGCTTCCTGAAAAGTTATCCGGGGTTATCCGACCTGCTCCTCAAAGTGCGTGGACTTTGCTCACATATCCGCCGTTCGCCCGTACACTCCAGCCGTATGCAGACCTATCAGCGTTCTTTGAACCTTCCCCAGCATCGCCTAATCATAGACGTTGCAACAAGGTGGAACTCAACACTGCACATGCTTCAGAGACTGTGTGAACAGAGGCGGGCTGTTATGTTTTTGTGGGAGGATACACATACACGGGCAGGCAGTAGGATGGCAGACATGGAGTTGTCAGGTGTGCAGTGGTCGAAGATTCAAGACATGTGTCAAGTCCTTCAGTGTTTTGAGGAATGCACACGGCTGGTTAGTGCAGACAACGCCATAATAAGCATGAGCATCCCCCTAATGCGTCTGCTGATGCAAAGTTTGACGCACATAAAGGATCAGGCGTCTGCAGCTGAGGAAGAGGAAAGCCTTGATGACAGTCAGCCATTGTCTGGCCAGGGCAGTGTACAGGACGAGGTAGCGGGCGAAGAGGAGGAGGAGGACGAGGAGGATGATGGGGATGATTATATCTTTAATGAGGAAGCTTTTCCGGGGCCACTGGAAATTGGTGGCGCGGCAAGGCCGGGTTCTGGTTTTTTGAGGGACACAAGTGACGTGGATTTGCCTGAAACTGCCCCTCAACCAAGCACAACCGCAGATTTGAGAACTGGAACTTTGGCCCACATGGCGGATTATGCCTTACGTATCCTCAAAAGGGACACACGCATAACTAAAATGATGAATGATGACGATTACTGGTTGGCCTGCCTCCTTGATCCTCGCTATAAAGGCAAATTGCAAAATATAATGCCACATGAGAACTTGGAACTAATATTAGCAACCAAACAATCAACTCTTGTTGACCGTTTGCTTCTGGCATTCCCTGCACACAGCGCCCGTGATCGTTCTTACACGAGCTGCAGGGGCCAGCAGACCAGAGGAGTTAGAGGGGCAGAAATCAGAAGTGGCGTTGGCCAGAGGGGTTTTCTGACCAGGTTGTGGAGTGATTTTGCTATGACCGCAGACAGGACAGGTACTGCAGCATCAATTCAAAGTGACAGGAGACAACATTTGTCCAGTATGGTTACAAACTATTTTTCATCCCTTATCGATGTTCTCCCTCAACCGTCATTCCCATTTGATTACTGGGCATCAAAATTAGACACCTGGCCAGAATTGGCAGAATATGCATTGCAGGAGCTTGCTTGCCCGGCAGCTAGTGTCCTATCAGAAAGAGTAAGCAGTGCTGCAGGTTCAATACTAACAGAAAAAAGGACTCGTCTGGCTACCCAAAATGTAGATGATCTAACCTTCATTAAAATGAACCACAACTGGATTTCGAAATCTTTTGCCCCACCTTGCCCGGCTGACACCTAGCTTTCCTATGAAAAGGTCTTGCCTGTGGACTATTCTGAATGCCTTTTCCAATCTCGTAATTTTCTGCACCTGATTGTCCAGCATACGACATGTTTACACCTCACTAAATGGCCAAACTCCCCACACGGGGCCGTGGTGTCGACACTTGGCGACAGCACCCGTGAGAGTGCAGTTTGTCTGAAGAGGTGGGTGAGCCCGCTTTTGGTCGACGGCACTGCCACTGGGTCCCTCCTAGTACAATAAAGTGTCTCTGGCGGTGGTGGTGCGCACCCAACGTCAGACACACCGTTGTAATATGAGGGGCCCTGGGCCTGTACCGCCGGCCACAAGACAGTTTCCCCCCACCCCAGCTCAAACAGTGCTCTACCACTTCCAAAATTATCTCACAGCTCCACCAATGTTTAGTCTATGCACTGACATCCTTCAATGCCTGCCACTGACAATACCATTGTATTGACATTTTTGTTATGTTAGGCCTTTGATGCCTGTCTGTGGTCACTCCTTCCACTAGGCCTCCACTGACCACACCACTGCTGCCCGTGTACCCCTGTTACCAATTTAAAATTGCCTACAGCCATGTGTTATTATTTTAGGCCTTCGATGCCTGTCTGCGGTGACTCCTTCCACTAGGCCTCCACTGACCACATCACTGCTGCCCGTGTACCCCTGTAACCAATTTAAAATTGCCTACAACCATGTGTTATTATTTTAGGCCTTCGATGCCTGTCTGCGGTGACTCCTTCCACTAGGCCTCCACTGACCACACCACTGCTGCCCGTGTACCCCTGTAACCAATTTAAAATTGCCTACAGCCATGTGTTATTATTTTAGGCCTTCGATGCCTGTCTGCGGTGACTCCTTCCACTAGGCCTCCACTGACCACACCACTGCTGCCCGTGTACCCCTGGAACCAATTTAAAATTGCCTACAGCCATGTGTTATTATTTTAGGCCTTCGATGCCTGTCTGCGGTCACTCCTTCCACTAGGCCTCCACTGACCACACCACTGCTGCCCGTGTACCCCTGGAACCAATTTAAAATTGCCTACAGCCATGTGTTATTATTTTAGGCCTTCGATGCCTGTCTGCGGTCACTCCTTCCACTAGGCCTCCACTGACCACACCACTGCTGCCCGTGTACCCCTGTAACCAATTTAAAATTGCCTACAGCCATGTGTTATTATTTTAGGCCTTCGATGCCTGTCTGCGGTCACTCCTTCCACTAGGCCTCCACTGACCACACCACTGCTGCCCGTGTACCCCTGGAACCAATTTAAAATTGCCTACAGCCATGTGTTATTATTTTAGGCCTTCGATGCCTGTCTGCGGTCACTCCTTCCACTATGCCTCCACTGACCACACCACTGCTGCCCGTGTACCCCTGGAACCAATTTAAAATTGCCTACAGCCATGTGTTATTATTTTAGGCCTTCGATGCCTGTCTGCGGTCACTCCTTCCACTAGGCCTCCACTGACCACACCACTGCTGCCCGTGTACCCCTGGAACCAACATCAGAAAATATAAAAATAAGTATTTTGCTTATAAAAAAGAAAATACTGGAGAGATATCAAATGCAGACATTTTAACATTAAAAACAAACACATACAACAAAAATCTGGTACAGTACTAAAAATGGCCACCAGCTACAATAACTTTCTCCTGCAAGTAGTTAACTGAAAGGTTTTTTCAATTTTAAACACAGATATGGCATCCACCGAGTGTTGTCCTGTCGCGTCTTCTTTATATTATTGCCAAGAAGATGCAAAACAATGAAAATAATAAAATCATTATTTACCAAAAAAATAGAGTAAGTCAAAACCACATTGCAAATAAACATTCATTACAAATAAAGAAGCAGGGCGCGTCCGAGGGTGAGTATATACCTAATAAGAATATAATCACCATCGGACGCGCCCTGCTTCTTTCCGACAGCCTTCCTTCCTAAGAATCAGCCCTTCCGTGGTGTAGAGAGAGGGTTTGTTACACTCCAAGGTGTTCCCCAGGTTGCCTTTCCTGAGCTTCGATCTTCCGGCTCTCGTTTAGTAGTTGTTGGAAACTACGCTGCATTGGGCCTACAAATTGGGTATGGGGTGTAGAGAGATGGTGTGTTCCACTCTAAGGTGTTCCCCAGGTTGCCTTTCCTGAGCTTCGATCTTCCGGCTCTCGTTTAGTAGTTGTTGGAAACTACGCTGCATTAGGCCTACAAATTGGGTATGGGGTGTAGAGAGATGGTGTGTTCCACTCCAAGGTGTTCCCCAGGTTGCCTTTCCTGAGCTTCGATCTTCCGGCTCTCGTTTAGTAGTTGTTGGAAACTACGCTACATTAGGCCTACAAATTGGGTATGGGGTGTAGAGAGATGGTGTGTTCCACTGTAGAGAGATGGTGTGTTCCACTCCAAGGTGTTCCCCAGGTTTCCTCGCCAATGCTTCGATCATCATGCTCTCGTTTAGTAGTTGTTGGAAACTACGCTGCATTAGGCCTACAAATTGGGTATGGGGTGTAGAGAGATGGTGTGTTCCACTCCAAGGTGTTCCCCAGGTTTCCTCTCCATTGCTTCGATCTTCATGCTCTCGTTTAGTAGTTGTTGGAAACTACGCTGCATTAGGCCTACAAATTGGGTATGGGGTGTAGAGAGATGGTGTGTTACACTCCAAGGTGTTCCCCAGGTTTCCTCTCCATTGCTTCGATCTTCCGGCTCTCGTTTAGTAGTTGTTGGAAACTACGCTGCATTAGGCCTACAAATTGGGTATGGGGTGTAGAGAGATGGTGTGTTACACTCCAAGGTGTTCCCCAGGTTTCCTCTCCATTGCTTCGATCTTCCGGCTCTCGTTTAGTAGTTGTTGGAAACTACGCTGCATTAGGCCTACAAATTGGGTATGGGGTGTAGAGAGATGGTGTGTTACACTCCAAGGTGTTCCCCAGGTTTCCTCTCCATTGCTTCGATCTTCCGGCTCTCGTTTAGTAGTTGTTGGAAACTACGCTGCATTAGGCCTACAAATTGGGTATGGGGTGTAGAGAGATGGTGTGTTACACTCCAAGGTGTTCCCCAGGTTTCCTCTCCATTGCTTCGATCTTCCGGCTCTCGTTTAGTAGTTGTTGGAAACTACGCTGCATTAGGCCTACAAATTGGGTATGGGGTGTAGAGAGATGGTGTGTTACACTCCAAGGTGTTCCCCAGCTTTCCTCTCCATTGCTTCGATCTTCCGGCTCTCGTTTAGTAGTTGTTGGAAACTACGCTGCATTAAGCCTACAAATTGGGTATGGGGTGTAGAGAGATGGTGTGTTACACTCCAAGGTGTTCCCCAGGTTTCCTCTCCATTGCTTCGATCTTCCGGCTCTCGTTTAGTAGTTGTTGGAAACTACGCTGCATTAGGTCTACAAATTGGGTATGGGGTGTAGAGAGATGGTATGTTCCACTCCAAGGTGTTCCCCAGGTTTCCTCTCCATTGCTTCGATCTTCATGCTCTCGTTTAGTAGTTGTTGGAAACTACGCTGCATTAGGCCTACAAATTGGGTATGGGGTGTAGAGAGATGGTGTGTTCCTCTCCAAGGTGTTCCCCAGGTTTCCTCTCCATTGCTTCGATCTTCATGCTCTCGTTTAGTAGTTGTTGGAAACTATGCTGCATTAGGCCTACAAATTGGGTATGGGGTGTAGAGAGATGGTGTGTTCCACTCCAAGGTGTTCTCCAGGTTGCCTTTCCTGAACTTCTATCTTCAGGCTCTCATTAAATTGTGGTTAAACGGAACAACTGCATTTGGCGTACTAGTTGGTTTGGGGCCTACTATCGGTGTCTGCCGCTCCTTGCTGTTCTCCTGGTTTCCTGTCCTGAAATTCCGTTTTCAGGCGCTCGTTAAGTAGTTGTTAATGTTAGACTGCATTTGGCCTACTAGTTGGGTTGGGGCCTACTATCGGTGTCTGCCACTTCTTGCTGTTCTCCTCCACTGAACAAAGCTGTGCCGCCTGTTTACTACTGTTGCCAATTTTGAACTGCATTTCGACTACTTACTGATTTGGGCCTACTCTCTGTGTCAGCCTCTCATTCCAGTTGTCCTCCACTGCAATGCCCCCTGATTAGTCCTGTGTTACCAATTTTGAACTGCATTTAGCCCACTTTATTCTTTGGGCCTATATCTGTGTTTCCTCCTCATCCTGCCCATTGCCCAGCCAGTGATAGATGAGTCTGCTGGTACATTGACCCATAACGCAACATTTCCCGTGCACGCTACACTGCAAGATTGTGACCCTGCTGAAAGTCAGGTCCCCCTTCCCGCATACCATACCACCTTACACGGGGACAAACAGGAAGGTGCAGATGAAAGTGCAGGTTCCTTCATCAGGTGGGGGGAGGAATACTAGTTGGCGACGTCACTGGCACAGGGCCTCTCATGGTACGCAAAAGTGTTGCTGCCGGTGGGAGGCGCCCCCGCCGTGCAAACACACCGCTGTACTTTGAGGGGCCCTGTGCCAGTGCCAATGCCAACGAGTGGGCCCCCCCTGCTTGCTCAGGTTCACAGCACTTGCAAAGTTGAAATACTTACCTCTCCCTGCTCCACTGCCGTGACGTGGTCCAGATTTCCTGGGCCCACTAATTACTTGAACCAGCCCTACCCACCACAACTTTAGCCAAATGACCCCCAATTTCAAATGCCTTCCAATTATTATAAGGTAAATTACGCTTGACAAGCTTCATTAAGAAGAATGGATGGTTTTGACATAAAAATGGGCACTCTAGGTGTTTTCCTGGCCCCCACTCACTGCCGACTATGCTGCCCCATTGACTTGCATTGGGTTTCGTGTTTCGGTCGATCCCGACTTTACGTCATAATCGGCCGATTTCACTCGACCCGACTTTTGAGATAGTCGGGTTTCGCGAAACCCGGCTCGACTCTAAAAAGGTCAAGGTCGCTCAACTCTAGTGACTAGTGGAACCTTGCCCCAGATGGCTTTCAAATATGTTTTTCTCTGAAATGCTGGAGTGTTTCACAGTGAAACATATAAGGCTGGCAACTGTGAAACACTCCAGTCAGGTTCTCTATAAATGTATTAAATGTAATGCAATTTTTTTAAAAAAAATCCTAAGTATGATAATGTAATAAAACATTTTGCAGAGTAAAACCAGTCAAATTCTGTCTCAAACTGTTTTAAAAATGTAGTGAGATAGATAGATAGATAGATAGATAGATAGATAGATAGATAGATAGATAGATAGATATGAGCTAGAAAGATAGATAGATAGATAGATAGATAGATAGATATGAGATAGATAGATAGATAATAGATAGATAGATAGATGATAGATAGATAGATAGATAGATAGATAGATAGATAGATAGATAGATAGATAGATAGATAGATAGATAGATAGATTCATACTTACTTTTTTTTTAACAAATGATGTATCATAGCACAACTAGTGTCTGCTCTGTTAGTAAAATTTTATTTCAGGAATAAGAGCGCCCTCCTGTGGAAAAACTGAAGAATACTTTATGTCATTTTCAGATCAATGAAAATGTAATTTGGTATAAGAAACTGGGAACCGGCTTAGAAGGTTCTCCAGAATATTAATTGCATAAGTTTATCAGGGAAAATAAACTCCAAGCGAATGTGGCGCTTATCACCTTAGGATTTTTTTAATACAGCCACTGCCAGTGAAAACCTATTACTAAAAGTTAATTTACTTTCTCAAAAAAAGAAGAAAAAAATATTTTTAAAATACAGTACAACACGTTTCGGCTACTAATTTTACAGTGCAGTCTCCAGCAGGTAAGAAAACAACAACATACAAAAGCATTATAAAGTGATGTTATAACCTCAAAGCTTTCTTATTTATGGAGGATCCTAAGGTGATTAGCGCCACATTCGCTAGGAGTTTATCCACCACCTATGTAGATCCGAAGCAGAATCAACACATAGTTCTCCAAAGTGAGCTGCACACCTTATTGGATTATACAACATACGGAGAAGAGTTGCCTAAAGAATTGATTCCGTGAGAACTAAAAGATTTTTTTACTGTTGGCAAAAACGTATTACGCCCAGAGGAAGCGCAGCACTTGTCTTTTCCCTCTCTTTCCCTAAACCAGGGTATTTCTAATAAGTTTATCAGGAAAATTTTATATAAATAGTCATGTAGCTATCTGCAAAAGAAAACAAAAAAACGGCATCATGCCCTAGAGGTTATATGGTTCCATGCTCCATAGCGTGAATGAAGCCATGGGCGCAGAGCCTGTGGGCACTTTGTGTTGCACTGTATGATGCCTTTGTACTGTATTGTATTACAGCATGATGAAACAGTATCAATGAACTATATAATTGTCTAAGGGTCACTTCCGTCTTTCTGTCTGTCCTTCTGTCTGTCACGGATATTTATTGGTCGCGGCCTCTGTCTGTCATGTAATCCAAGTCACTGATTGGTTTCGCCAGCTGCTTGTCATGGCTGCCGCGACCAATTAGCGATGGCCACAGTCCGATTAGTCCCTCCCTACTCCCCTGCAGTCAGCGCCCGGCGCCCGCTCCATACTCCCCGCAGTCACCGCTCACACAGGGTTAATGCCAGCGGTAACGGACCGTGTTATGCCGTGGGTAACTCACTCCGTTACGGCCGCTATTAACCCTGTGTGACCAAGTTTTTACTAATGATGCTGCCTATGCAGCGTCAATAGTAAAAACATCTAATGCTAAAAATAATTTAAAAAAATTAAAAATCATTATATACTCACCTTTCGCAATGCTCCGGTGACCGCTCCATGCAAGCGGCAGGTTCCGGTGCCAAGGATGGTATGGGGGAAGAACCTGCCATGACGTCACGGTCATGTGACCGCGACGTCTTCACAGGTCCTACGCACCTGCACGAGAAAGACCTGCCATGACGTCACGGTCATGTGACCGAACTACAAGGGGCCCTCGGAAGGTGAGTATATGTTTATTTTTTATTTTTTAACCTGTGACATACGTGGCTGGGCAATATACTACGTAGCTGGGCAATATACTATGTGGCTGGGCAATATACTATGTGGCTGGGCAATATACTACGTGACTGGGCAATATACTACGTAGCTGGGCAATATACTATGTGGCTGGGCAATATACTACGTGACTGGGCAATATACTACGTAGCTGGGCAATATACTATGTGGCTGGGCAATATACTACGTGACTGGGCAATATACTACGTCACTGGGCAATATACTATGTGACTGGGCAATATACTACGTGGCTGGGCAATATACTACGTGACTGGGCAATATACTATGTGGCTGGGCAATATACTATGTGGCTGGGCAATATACTACGTGACTGGGCAATATACTATGTGGCTGGGCAATATACTACGTGACTGGGCAATATACTACGTAGCTGGGCAATATACTATGTGGCTGGGCAATATACTACGTGACTGGGCAATATACTACGTAGCTGGGCAATATACTACGTGGCTGGGCAATATACTACGTGACTGGGCAATATACTACGTAGCTGGGCAATATACTACGTGGCTGGGCAATATACTACGTGACTGGGCAATATACTATGTGACTGGGCAATATACTACGTGACTGGGCAATATACTATGTGACTGGGCAATATACTACGTGACTGGGCAATATACTACGTGACTGGGCAATATACTATGTGGCTGGGCAATATACTACGTGACTGGGCAATATACTATGTGGCTGGGCAATATACTACGTGACTGGGCAATATACTACGTGACTGGGCAATATACTACGTGACTGGGCAATATACTATGTGACTGGGCAATATACTACGTGACTGGGCAATATACTACGTGACTGGGCAATATACTATGTGGCTGGGCAATATACTACGTGACTGGGCAATATACTACGTGACTGGGCAATATACTACGTGACTGGGCAATATACTATGTGGCTGGGCAATATACTACGTGACTGGGCAATATACTACATGACTGGGCAATATACTATGTGACTGGGCAATATACTACATGACTGGGCAATATACTATGTGACTGGGCAATATACTACGTGACTGGGCAATATGCTACGTGACTGGGCAATATACTATGTGACTGGGCAATATACTACGTGACTGGGCAATATACTATGTGACTGGGCAATATACTACGTGACTGGGCAATATACTACGTGACTGGGCAATATACTACGTGGGCTGCGCAATATACTACGTGGACATACATATTCTAGAATACCCGAATATCTAGTTTTTTTATAATTGTCAATGAATTCAAAAGAAAAAAACGTGTGTGTATGGTGTACAAGTGTACAGAGTATATACGGGTGCTTCTCAGTAAACTAAAATATCATCAAAAAGTTAATTTATTTCAGTTCTTCAATACAAAAAGTGAAACGCACATATTATATAGAGTCACTACAAACAGAGTGATCTATTTCAAGTGTTTTTTGTTGTTAATGTTGATGATTATGGCTAAACTATTTAGAATTGAGAATCCTCGGTAGTTGATACCTCTTAATGGCTAACTATAAAAGATGGCAACAAATTGCAAGCTTTTGAGACTACTCAGGTCTCTTCATCAATGATCTTTTGTTGATCATTATTAATATTTTTGCTACGAAATCACACATCCTTAATATAATTAGGCTTTATCTTCTCTGGCTTTATACAGGGGGGAAAAAAAAGTATTTACTCAGCCAATTGTGCAAGTTCTCCCACTTAAAAAGATGTGAGATGCCTGTAATTGACATCATAGGTAGACCACAACTATGAGAGTCAAAATGAGAAAACAAATCCAGAAAATCACCTGGATTTGTGGCCATGGGGCCATGATGGGAGGACATATGGTAGCAGGAAGGAGGCACATGGGGCCTGGAATGAGACACAAAAGGGCCAGGAGACTTTATTAAAGGAAGGTGCCAGAATGTAGGACATTATTATTGTATGGGTTAATTAATTGATATTATTACAGCTGTGATGTATTTTATTTTTGTGGATACTGCTTTTAGTGGGGGAGGTCTAATTACTGTGCATGGCGATCGCTTTTTTTATTCATCTGGTGTAGTGTACAAGTGCAGAGACGAGTCTTGGCTGAAAGAAGTGATGGTGGTCTGCACTCAATGAAGAAGCAAAGCGAAAATGAATATCTTCAACTAGAGACGTCACTGGTAAGTCAGTGTGTTACTTGTACACTTAAACTATACACTATATACAGAGCTCCTGTCTATAATGTCATTGGTGAGTCACTGTTACCTGTACACAGACACTATACACTGTATACTATATACAGAGCTCCAGTGTATTATGGCATGTATGGTAATATTAGCACTGTGAGGTTTTTTTTTTATTAATGATCAGTATTGCAGTATTCAGTCACTATGTAGCAATAATATGTGGTCTGGTTATGGAGTGGCAGTATTTGTTGCATGCGGTATTATTCGGTCACTTTGCGGTGGTAAAATATGGTCCGCCCACGTGTGATGGTATTTGTTCCTTGTATGTGGTATTTTTCGGTCACTATGTGGTGGTAATATATAGTCCGACCATGGTGTGGTGGTATTTGTCCATGTATGTGGTGTTATTGCTCATTTAAAAAAATGTATGTGACGCATTCACTTAAAGAAAATTAAATAAAAATATACCTAAAAGAGTATTGGATATTTTAACAATTGTTTAATAGTTTAAAGTAAAGTAGGGCCCTACTAAAAGAGTTCACCTTGTCATGGTGGTGGCTAAAAAGTCTTTTGGCCAAAACAAAAGATAATGGTTATGTATGTGATCTGGTGTTCATTGGGAACTGTTAATGTGTAATTAATGAGGATGTGGTGCAGGTGTGGAGCTTTTCCAACAGTGGGCGGTAGGATTGTGGAAGGTTTGCGGGGTGCAGGCAAAGCTGGGGTGGAGCCTGGATGGAATCTCAAGGGGGCCAGAATATTTTTCCAGTATGAGGCCCTGAAATTCCTGGGCAGCTCTGAGTAGAGCAGAGAATTAGTAGAGGTAGGTTTTCTAAAAATTTAATTTGAAACCTCCAAAGAATGAGGTGAAACTCATATTCATGTTATATTTCCTGTTCAGTGTCAAGTTGGAGAAAACGTGGATATTGCCCGCGCTGCTACAATGATGACGTGACGATCCAAACGCATAGATGATAAAGAGTGATATTTTTATTCGCTAACTTGATACTACTTGATACTGTGAAGCAGTCAGCAGTCTGACTGGTGGATCTGCGGCAGCTGCTAATGCTAATGACTCGTCCTACATGCTTCATTACTATTGGAAAGCGGATGAGTGCAAACTAAATACTATTTCCAAGTTGTTACCAGATAAGACTCTATTCGCGCTTTCTCTCTCCTACAGTTTTTATGCTTCCTGTTCAACTATTCCACAAATTCACAGAACTGCTCCTTGGAGCCTGCCCATTCAAAAAAGATGGCCATCTACATAATGTGTAAACATCTTGATACATTTTGCATTCCTCAAATACCGCAAAAATAAATTTGCCAGGACGCAACCTGTGGGAGTACCCATTGCGGTAGCTGTACACTGAAGATAACATTTATACAAAAATGGAAATGCGTTATGGATCAAAATAAAACCAAGTGCTTCACCTAAAAAATCTATATATCTTAAACTGTTATCTGTGTGCAGCAGAATACCCCGAATTGCATCAATACTTAAGCAGGTATGTCACGATATGGTATTAAATATCATAAGTAGTTCTCTTGCTAGCCTGCATGGGCTAAGCCCCCCTTCTTGGAGTGATGCTGCAACAGTTTGTAGCTTCAAATTCCTTCCCTTTCACTCAGCCAAGAGCTGCTTTGCCAATGTAGATGGGGGAGGAAGAGTTTATTACCTCTAGCTCAGAGAGCCGAGGTATTTACGACCAGCATTCTTGCAGTGGAAAGTAACAGGCTAGAACTGGATTCTAACTTTCCAGAAATGCATGGAAGTCCTTTGTCTTGTTTTGTTAAGATATTACACAACCCGTTTACGTAAAAACACGAAAATATATATTCTTTACACCCCTCGGTGGATCTATTCACCACGTAAAACCTGAGCTTCTAACTCCGTCTGGTAAAGAAGTAGGGTTTTCTCTGTAAATATGTATTCCAGATAGGACATATTTGATCTCATTAGAATGCTCACGTTAATCCGAGATGAATGCTAGGTTTGTTATGACTCTGACATGTTTTGTAGTGAAGTTATAGAAATCAGAGAGAATAGTTTAACCCCTCTTTGACCTTAGACGTACTATCCCGTCGAGGTGCCCTGGGCTTATCTGACCCTGGACGGGATAGTACGTCATAGCCGATCAGCCGCGCTCACGGGGGGAGCGCGGCCGATCGCGGCCGGGTGTCAGCTGCTTATCGCAGCTGACATCCGGCACTATGTGCCAGGAGCGGTCACGGACCGCCCCCGGCACATTAACCCCTGGCACACCGCGATCAAAGATGATCGCGATGTGCCGGCGGTGCAGGGAAGCACCGCGCAGGGAGGGGGCTCCCTGCGGGCTTCCCTGAGACCCCCGGAGCAACGCGATGTGATCGCGTTGCTGCGAGGGTCTCACCTCCCTCCCTCCCTGCTCGAGCCCCGGATCCAAGATGGCCGCGGATCCGGGTCCTGCAGGGAGGGAGGTGGCTTCACAGAGCCTGCTCAGAGCAGGCACTGTGAAGGCTGCAGCGCTGCATGTCAGATCAGTGATCTGACAGAGTGCTGTGCAAACTGTCAGATCACTGATCTGTGATGTCCCCCCCTGGGACAAAGTAAAAAAGTAAAAAAAAAATTTTCCAAACGTGTAAAAAAAAAATTTAAAAAAATATTCCAAAATAATGAAAAAAAAAAAATATATTATTCCCATAAATACATTTCTTCATCTAAATAAAAAAAAAACCAATAAAAGTGCACATATTTAGTATGGCCTCGTCCGTAACGACCCGACCTATAAAACTGTCCCACTAGTTAACCCCTTCAGTAAACACCGTAAGAAAAAAAAAAAAAAAACGAGGCAAAAAACAACGCTTTATTATCATACCGCCGAACAAAAAGTGGAATAACACGCGATCAAAAGGACAGATATAAATAACCATGGTACCGCTGAAAGCGTCATATTGTCCCGCAAAAAACGAGCTGCCATACAGCATCATCAGCAAAAAAATAAAAAAGTTATAGTCCTGAGAATAAAGCGATGCAAAAATAATTATTTTTTCTGTAAAATAGTTTTTATCGTATAAAAGCGCCAAACCATAAAAAAATGATATAAATGAGGTATCGCTGTAATCGTACTGACCCGAAGAATAAAACTGATTTATCAATTTTACCAAACGCGGAACGGTATAAACGCCTCCCCCAATAGAAATTCATGAATAGCTGGTTTTTGGTCATTCTTCCTCACAAAAATCGGAATAAAAAGCGATCAAAAAATGTCACGTGCCCGAAAATGTTTTCAATAAAAACGTCAACTCGTCCCACAAAAAACAAAACCTCACATGACTCTGTGGACCAAAATATGGAAAAATTATAGCTCTCAAAATGTGGTATTGCAAAAAATATTTTTTGCAATAAAAAGGGTCTTTCAGTGTGTGACGGCTGCCAATCATAAAAATCCGCTAAAAAACCCGCTATAAAAGTAAATCAAACCCCCCTTCATCACCCCCTTAGTTAGGGAAAAATAAAAAAAAATGTATTTATTTCCATTTTCCCATTAGGGCTAGGGTTAGGGCTAAGGTTAGGGCTAGGGCTAGGGTTAGGGCTAGGGTTAGGGTTAGGGCTAGGGTTAGGGTTAGGGCTAGGGTTAGGGTTAGGGCTAGGGTTAGGGTTAGGGCTAGGATTAGGGCTAGGGCTAGGGTTAGGGTTAGGGCTAGGGTTGGGGCTACAGTTAGGGTTAGGGCTAGGGTTAGGGTTGGGGCTACAGTTAGGGTTAGGGCTAGGGTTAGGGTTGGGGCTACAGTTAGGGTTAGGGCTAGGGTTAGGGATAGGATTAGGGTTAGGGCTAGGGTTAGGATTAGGGTTAGGGTTGGGGCCACAGTTAGGGTTGGGGCTAAAGTTTGGGTTAGGGTTTAGATTACATTTACAGTTGGGAATAGGGTTGGGATTAGGGTTAGGGGTGTGTCAGGGTTAGAGGTGTGGTTAGGGTTACCGTTGGAATTAGGGTTAGGGGTGTGTTTAGATTAGGGTTTCAGTTATAATTGGGGGGTTTCCACTGTTTCGGCACATCAGGGTCTCTCCAAACACGACATGGCGTCCGATCTCAATAACAGCCAATTCTGCGTTGAAAAAGTAAAACAGTGCTCCTTCCCTTCCGAGCTCTCCTGTGTGCCCAAACAGGGGTTTACCCTCACATATGGGGTATCAGCGTACTCAGGACAAATTGGACAACAACTTTTGTGGACCAATTTCTCCTGTTACCCTTGGGAAAATACAAAACTGGGGGCTAAAAAATAATTTTTGTGGGAAAACAAAAAGATTTTTTATTTTCACGGCTCTGCGTTATAAACTGTAGTGAAACACTTGGGGGTTCAAAGTTCTCACAACACATCTAGATAAGTTCATTGAGGGGTCTAGTTTCCAATATGGGGTCACAATGATGCTCCTTCCCTTCCGAGCCCTCCCATGCGCCCAAACGGTGGTTCCCCCCCACATATCGGGTATCAGCGTACTCAGGACAAATTGGACAACAACATTTAGGGTCCAATTTCTCCTGCTAACCTTGGAAAAATACAAAACTGGGGGCTAAAATATAATTTTTGTGGAAAAAAAAATATTTTTTATTTGCACGGCTCTGCGTTATAAACTGTAGTGAAATACTTGGGGGTTCAAAGCTCTCACAACACATCAAGATGAGTTCCTTAGGGGGTCTACTTTCCAAAATGGTGTCACTTGTGGGGGGTTTCTACTGTTTAGGTACATTAGGGGCTCTGCAAACGCAATGTGACGCCTGCAGACCATTCCATCTAAGTCTGCATTCCAAATGGCGTTCCTTCCCTTCCGAGCCCTCCCATGCGCCCAAACGGTGGTTCCCCCCCCACATATGGGGTATCAGCGTACTCAGGACAAATTGGACAACAACTGTTGGGGTCCAATTTGTCCTGTTACCCTAGGGAAAATACAAAACTGGGGGCTAAAAAATAATTTTTGTGGGAAAAAAATTTTGTTTTATTTTTATGGCTCTGCATTATAAACTTCTGTGAAGCCCTTGGTGGGTCAAAGTGCTCACCACACATCCAGATAAGTTCCTTCGGGGGTCTACTTTCCAAAATGGTGTCACTTGTGGGGGGTTTCAATGTTTAGGCACATCAGTGGCTCTCCAAACGCAACATGGCTTCCCATCTCAATTCCTGTCAATTTTGCATTGAAAAGTCAAACGGCGCTCCTTCCCTTCCGAGCTCTCCCATGCGCCCAAACAGTGGTTTACTGCCACATATGGGGTATCAGCGTACTCAGGACAAATTGGACAACAACTTTTGAGGTCCAATTTCTTCTCTTACCCTTGGAAAAATAAAAAATTGGGGGCAAAAATATAATTTTTGTGAAAAAATATGATTTTTTATTTTTACGGTTCTGCATTATAAACTTCTGTGAAGCACTTGGTGGGTCAAAGTGCTCACCACACCTCTAGATAAGTTCCTTAGGGGGTCTACTTTCCAAAATGGTGTCACTTGTGGGGGGTTTCAATGTTTAGGCACATCAGTGGCTCTCCAAACGCAACATGGCGTCCCATCTCAATTTCTGTCAATTTTGCATTGAAAAGTCAAACGGCGCTCCTTCCCTTCCGAGCTCTCCCATGCGCCCAAACAGTGGTTTACTGCCACATATGGGGTATCAGCGTACTCAGGACAAATTGGACAACAACGTTTGAGGTCCAATTTCTTCTCTTACCCTTGGAAAAATAAAAAATAGGGGGCAAAAATATAATTTTTGTGAAAAAATATGATTTTTTATTTTTACGGTTCTGCATTATAAACTTCTGTGAAGCACTTGGTGGGTCAAAGTGCTCACCACACATCCAGATAAGTTCCTTAGGGGGTCTACTTTCCAAAATGGTGTCACTTGTGGGGGGTTTCAATGTTTAGGCACATCAGGGGCTCTCCAAACGCAACATGGCGTCCCATCTCAATTCCTGTCAATTTTGCATTGAAAAGTCAAACGGCGCTCCTTCCCTTCCGAGCTCTCCCATGCGCCCAAACAGTGGTTTACTGCCACATATGGGGTATCAGCGTACTCAGGACAAATTGGACAACAACTTTTGGGGTCCATTTTCTCCTGATACCCTTGGTAAAATAAAACAAATTGGAGCTGAAGTAAATTTTTTGTGTAAAAAAGTTAAATGTTCATTTTTATTTAAACATTCCAAAAATTCCTATTAAACACCTGAAGGGTTAATAAACTTCTTGAATGTGGTTTTGAGCACCTTGAGGGGTGCAGTTTTTAGAATGGTGTCACACTTGGGAATTTTCTATCATATAGACCCCTCAAAATGACTTCAAATGAGACGTGGTCCCTAAAAAAAATGGTGTTGTAAAAATGAGAAATTGCTGGTCAACTTTTAACCCTTATAACTCCCTAACAAAAAAAAAATTTGGTTCCAAAATTATGCTGATGTAAAGGAGACATGTGGGAAATGTTACTTATTAAGTATTTTGTGTGACATATCTCTGTGATTTAATTGCATAAAATTTCAAAGTTTGAAAATTGCGAAATTTTCAAAATTTTCGCCAAATTTCCGTTTTTTTCACAAATAAACGCAGGTACTATCAAAGAAATTTTACCACTATCATGAAGTACAATATGTCACGAGAAAACAATGTCAGATTCACCAGGATCCGTTGAAGCGTTTCGGAGTTATAACCTCATAAAGGGACAGTGGTCAGAATTGTAAAAATTGGCCTGGTCATTGACGTGCAAACCCCCCTTGGGGGTAAAGGGGTTAAAGTTTACACAGAATGTAGAGAGAGGAGGGTCTGGGTAAGCCAGCCTTTCTGTGATATCACAGCCTTAAAGTTTTAAGTTTGTGGCAGGCTCCCCAGCTCAGTCTTCTGCTAGATTTCTTCCTGACTTCTTGTCTTCTCCTGAAGCCAGCAGCACGTCCAATGAGCTGGGACGTATGGAAAAAAACTCCCCTAGCCTGATTGCCTGCCATGCTTTGAACATGTGAGTGTTACCTTCTCATTTAATCCCTGTTTATTTCATAATTACCCTTGTACATATTTGCAATTGTCTCATTTGTAACATCTTTATAAAATATTTTTGATAAAGCACTGCCTAATTTTTATGGATTATATTTAATATTAGTTCGTTCTCCTGTTCTAAACCGTACCCTAAGTCTTCTGAATACGCTACTGTTACTGTTGTGTTGGGTTAGCTTCGGACCTGTTTAATCGAAGCTGGTGGCAGTGATACCGATAGTGTGCAGACTTTTGGGTGATGCTGTAGCGGCTGCGGGGTTGATAATTATTGTTCCTGCCTGAGTGGGAGTAGTTATCGCGTCGCTGCAGCGTGCCCAATAGCCAGTACATAGCAGGCAGCCTTTCTGGCGACTAATTACCCAGGGTGCAGTACCTAATCTGACCTGAGAGTAAGGGGGGCGCCAGAGAGCTGCAAGTGTTAAGTGGAACTGTAAGCGGGATATACATAAATCCCTGCAGTTTGTGGTATATTGAAAGCAGTGGGATACCTAGAATAAGCCCCTGCTGTAAACTAAGAGGTCAATAGCCTTGTGTGTGTTTTCTCATCACATTGTTAGCAGTGGAGGGATAACAAAGATAAGCCCCCCTGCACATGTGATAGCCGTCTGTTGGCCTAAAGTCACCCCAACCCGTGAAGTAGGGCTGACGGTCACGGTGTGAATCGTGACGAATTGGTGGCAGCGGTCAGGGGAATGCTGACATTTGGTGGCAAGGCGGTGGGATCTTAGAGCATTAGTGATTTGGTTTGAGCAATCATTCCTCTCACTAAAAACTTGCAGAAAGTTCTTGCGAGGACTCTGCGCAAATAAGTTTGGAGAACGAACTCAGTGTTTTATTAGTCTTGAGACAATTGCGTACTGGTAATTATCCCCTCCCTTCTCTTCGTTTTTCTATCCTATCTTTTATTTGGCAACCATGGCTGCAAAAGGGGAAGCCTGGTACAACCAGCAGAAGAAGGACATTCTTGCTGGGATATGCATGTACCATGGCCTAAACCCCCAGGACAAGTCCAAGGCTCAAATGGTCGCTGACCTGGTGCAATTTGAAGCTGACCAAGCCAGGTCACAGAGCCCAGAGGCCGCAGAAGCCAGCACCAGCGAACATGGTGCTGCAGCAGAGGTCCAACCACTGAATGCTGGCCCTGTTAGCAATCCGGGCGAATTGGACCCCCACCTGCAGGCGGCCTTGAAAGAATTCCCCACTGACGACCATGAGGGACGTCGGCAGCTGATTCAGCAATACCGGCAGGAGGCCCAGCAAGCCGAGAGAGAGGCCCGAGCTGAGAGGCCCAGCGAGCCAAGCGGGAGGCTGAGAGAGCCGAGCGCCAAGCCCAGCGAGAACATGAACTGGAGATGCTCCGGCAGGGGGGGATGCCCTCCACCGCCCAGAGACGTGAGCCCAGCAGCGCTCAGATACCTAAGCCCCGACCCGATCACTTTCCTGTTATGGAGAAGGACGGAGACTTGGACACGTTTCTGCGGGCCTTTGAGAAAGCCTGCAGACAGTACCGGCTGCCTACAGATGAATGGGCACGATACCTGACACCAGGGCTGAGAGGCAAAGCTCTGGAGGCGTTTGCTGCCCTCCCTCAAGAACAAGATGGTGACTATGAGGCCATCAAGCAGGCTCTGATAGCCAAGTACCAGCTTACACCCGAGGTGTACCGTAGAAAGTTCCGGACCCTCCAACGTGGCCCACACGACAGTTACAGTGATGTGGTGCATGGACTGGGGACCCACTTTGACCAGTGGACCCAAGGACAGTCAGTGACCACCTTTGCACAGCTGCGAGACCTGATGATCAAAGACCAGTTCTTTCATCTTTGCCCAGCTGAGGTGCGACAGTTCGTGATGGACAGAGAACCCAAAGATGTGACGAAAGCAGCGCAGATTGCCGATGCCTATGAGGCCAACCGTAGATCGGAAGTGCGGAAGCCAGTCACCACCAGCTGGAGAGGGGGTAAGCCTGCAACCAACGCCAGTATCCCTGCCAGCCAACACACCAGAGGTCCTGGCCCCGTGGCCAACAGCACCAGACCTACCACCGAACCTCGCAAGTGTTTCACCTGCCATCAGACTGGTCATATCAGTCCCTCCTGCCCAACCAAGCAGAAGAACACCCCAGCCAAGGCCCCAGGGCCTAATGCAGCAGTTCTTTTGGTGGGTGGTGTGGTTGGGAGGGTGTGTGACAACGTACAGCACGTCACTGTGGGAGGCCATGTTGCTACAGGCCTCAAGGACACCGGGGCTGAACGAACCCTCATCCGACCCGAACTGGCGGCCCCTGAAGAAATCATTCTGGGGAAAACCCTAACTGTCACTGGGATTGGGGGCATCAGCTGTCCCTTACCGATGGCCCGGGTTTTTATTGATTGGGGTGCTGGGAGCGGGGTGAAGGAAGTGGGGCTGTCTGATAATTTGCCCACTGATGTTTTGTTGGGGACTGATTTGGGGAGGATGGTTGCATACTACGTCCCTGACACCCGTCCCCAATCTACTAATGAGGGTAAAGTTAACCCTAATGATGATGATGATGGGAAATCGCATGTGTTACCTGACCATGCTTTATCTTGTAATGATGCATCTAATAACCATTTTTTTCCTAGGATTGATGGTGAAAATGTTGTACCTGTGCCAGCTGAACCTGATAATGATATTTCTGTGAAGGTTAATGTGTCCATAGGTACAGGCGTGCCCAGCCACGTCACTCTGCGGAGTGAGACGGCTGAGGAACCCCTAACAGGGGCAAGTGTCGGTGCTACAGGAAATGGGGAGATGCATGGGAACCGTGAGGAAGGTGATGCCATGAAAGTGACCAGTGCCACCGACGAAGGTAACTGGCCCATAAGTAGCAGTGCCCCTGAAGTGTTGGGGGTGGATGGGGAGGTAGAGCCCATAGCAGCACCGGCTGATGGGTCTGAAGAAACCCCCGGGGAGACAGCCTACGTAGCTGCTGTCACCCGCAGTCAGAGTGCCCGGAACGCAGATAACTGTCTGCCTTCTGGACCCTCCTCAGTCATCACTGTGACTGAACCAGAGGTGGACCCAGAGCAGGTCCAAGAGGGTTCCCGTGGGGAAGGGACCCTGATGTCGCTTCTGGCTTCCCCTAGCCAGGAGTTTCAGGCCGCTCTGCACACAGATGCGAGCCTAGAGAGTTTGAGACAACTCGCCGGGACGCGCTTCTCCGAGACTGATAAGGAGAAGGTGTTCTGGGAACAAGGAAGGTTGTACCGGGAGACAGTACCCGGAGAATCACAAAAGTAGTGGTTGAGGGAAAGACAGCTGGTCGTCCCGCAGCAATTCCGGGGTGAGTTGTTGCGGATTGCCCATGAGATCCCGCTAGCTGGACACTTGGGGATCAGCAAAACTAAGGCCCGGCTGTCTCAACACTTCTATTGGCCTAAGATGGGGACAGATGTGTCGAACTACTGCCGCTCATGTATCACTTGTCAAAGAGTGGGGAAGGCGGGGCCTGCTCTTAAGGCTCCCCTGATCCCTTTGCCAGTGATAGAAGAGCCTTTCCAGAGGATCGCAGTGGACATTGTGGGCCTGCTGGCCATCCCCAGCAGCTCTGGAAAGCAATACATCCTTACTGTGGTAGACTACGCTACCCGGTACCCAGAGGTAGTAGCTCTGTCGTCAACTAGGGCAGATAAGGTGGCGGATGCCCTGTTGGCCATCTTTTCACGTGTAGGGTTTCCCAGGGAAATGCTTACTGATCAAGGGACCCAATTTATGTCTCGCCTAATGGAGGCTCTCTGTAAGAGAATGCAGGTGAAGCACCTGGTATCGAGTGCGTATCACCCACAGACCAATGGCTTGTGTGAACGCTTCAATGGTACCCTCAAACAGATGCTACGCATGCTGGTTGAGACTCAAGGGCGCGACTGGGAGCGGTACCTCCCACACCTGCTGTTCGCTTACCGAGAGGTTCCGCAGGCCTCGACGGGGTTCTCCCCCTTCGAGCTCCTGTACGGCAGGCGAGTCCGGGGACCCCTTGGGTTGGTAAGAGAATCCTGGGAAGAGGAGCCGAACCCTTCTGAAGTGTCCATAGTGGAGTATGTCATGTGCTTCCGTGACAAGATGCAGACCTTGACGCAGTTGGTGCATGACAACATGACGCAGGCTCAGGCTGATCAGAAGCACTGGTACGACCAGAACGCCCGGGAGCGGACCTACCACGTGGGTCAAAAGTTTTGGGTGCTGGTCCCCGTACCAACGGATAAGCTTCAGGCAGCCTGGGAGGGCCCGTACGTTGTCCACCAACAGCTCAACCCTGTCACTTACGTGGTCACGCTTGACCACGCTCGGGGTAGGCGAAAGGCCTTTCACGTCAACATGATGAAGGCTCATCATGAACGTGAACCTTTCGTCCTACCGGTCTGCAGCTTGCCCGAAGACGGTGAGGAAGACACCCTCCTGGACATGCTGGCCCGAGCCAAGGCCAATGGGTCCATCGAGGACGTGGAGGTAAGCGCCTCATTAACTGAACCCCAGCGGTTGCAGTTGCAAACCACACTGGAACCCTTCCGGGTCGTGTTCTCCAACCGACCTGGGAGGACTGAGTTAGCCGTCCACGAGGTGGACACCGGGAATCACGCCCCACTACGGCGAACACCCTATCGAATCTCTGACCAGGTGCAGCAGATTATGCGCCAAGAGATCGATGAGATGTTACAGCTGGGGGTGATTCGACGGTCAAAGAGCGCGTGGGCATCACCTGTAGTTCTCATGCCAAAGAACGACCGGACCACCCGGTTCTGCGTGGACTACAGGGGGCTCAACGCGATCACAGCCTGCGACGCGCACCCAATGCCGCACATCGAGGAGCTGCTGGATAAGTTAGCTGGCGCAGATTACCTAACAATAATGGATCTGAGTAGAGGATACTGGCAGATTCCCCTGAGCCCCGAGGCGCAGGAGAAGTCCGCCTTTATCACACCCTTTGGACTGTACGAGTCCACGGTCATGCCCTTCGGCATGAAGAATGCCCCTGCCACTTTCCAGCGGATGGTCAATCTCCTGCTTCAGGGACTGGAGAAGTACGCAGTGGCGTACTTGGATGACATTGCCATCTTCAGTTTCTCCTGGGAGGAACACCTGCAGCATCTCGAGGAGGTGCTCAGGCGAATTCACCAAGCAGGACTGACTATCAAGCCCAGAAAGTGCCAGATGGGCATGAGGGAGGTTCACTACCTGGGGCACCGGGTAGGCGGGAACACCCTGAAGCCAGAGCCTGACAAAGTGGGAGTGATCGTGAACTGGCCCACTCCCATGACCAAGAAACAGGTGATGTCCTTCTTGGGCACTGCAGGTTACTATAGGCGCTTCGTACAGCACTATAGTAGCCTGGCAAAACCTTTGACGGACCTCACCAGGAAGAAGCTACCCCACATCGTCAACTGGACAGATGGCTGTGAGGGGGCCTTCCAGGCGTTGAAAACTGCACTGTGCAACGCCCCTGTGTTGAAAGTAGTCGACAGTAGTCGACCGTTCTTGGTGCAGACCGACGCCAGCGAGTTTGGCCTTGGTGCTGTGCTCAGCCAGGTTGACTCGGAGGACCAACAGCACCCCGTGTTATACCTGAGCCGGAAGCTTTTGCCGAGGGAAGTGGCCTACTCCACCATTGAGAAGGAGTGCCTGGCCATAGTCTGGGCCCTGCAGCGCTTGCAGTCCTACTTGTACGGTCTCCCCTTCACTGTGGTTACTGACCACAACCCTCTGCGCTGGCTAAACGCCATGTGTGGAACCAACGGCAGGTTGCTACGCTGGAGCCTTGCCCTTCAAGAGTTTGACTTCACCATTGAACACAAAACGGGCAAAGAGCATGGGAATGCAGATGGACTCTCCCGCCAGGGTGAACCTACTGAGGTGCCCATGGAGGCATACCGTGGGGTACTGCCTCCCTAGCGCACACCAAAAGGGGGAGGTGTCACGATATGGTATGAAATATCATAAGTAATTCTCTTGCTAGCCTGCGTGGGAACTGTTAATGTGTAATTAATGAGGATGTGGTGCAGGTGTGGAGCTTTTCCAACAGTGGGCGGTAGGATTGTGGAAGGTTTGCGGGGTGCAGGCAAAGCTGGGGTGGAGCCTGGATGGAATCTCAAGGGGGCCAGAATATTTTTCCAGTATGAGGCCCTGAAATTCCTGGGCAGCTCTGAGTAGAGCAGAGAATTAGTAGAGGTAGGTTTTCTAAAAATTTAATTTGAAACCTCCAAAGAATGAGGTGAAACTCATATTCATGTTATATTTCCTGTTCAGTGTCAAGTTGGAGAAAACCTGGATATTGCCCGCGCTGCTGCAATGATGACGTGACGATCCAAACGCATAGATGATAAAGAGTGATATTTTTATTCGCTAACTTGATACTACTTGATACTGTGAAGCAGTCAGCAGTCTGACTGGTGGATCTGCGGCAGCTGCTAATGCTAATGACTCGTCCTACATGCTTCATTACTATTGGAAAGCGGATGAGTGCAAACTAAATACTATTTCCAAGTTGTTACCAGATAAGACTCTATTCGCGCTTTCTCTCTCCTACAGTTTTTATGTTTCCTGTTCAACTATTCCACAAATTCACAGAACTGCTCCTTGGAGCCTGCCCATTCAAAAAAGATGGCCATCTACATAATGTGTAAACATCTTGATACATTTTGCATTCCTCAAATACCGCAAAAATAAATTTGCCAGGACGCAACCTGTGGGAGTACCCATTGCGGTAGCTGTACACTGAAGATAACATTTATACAAAAATGGAAATGCGTTATGGATCAAAATAAAACCAAGTGCTTCACCTAAAAAATCTATATATCTTGAACTGTTATCTGTGTGCAGCAGAATACCCCGAATTGCATCAATACTTAAGCAGGTATGTCACGATATGGTATTAAATATCATAAGTAGTTCTCTTGCTAGCCTGCATGGGCTAAGCCCCCCTTCTTGGAGTGATGCTGCAACAGTTTGTAGCTTCAAATTCCTTCCCTTTCACTCAGCCAAGAGCTTCTTTGCCAATGTAGATGGGGGAGGAAGAGTTTATTACCTTTAGCTCAGAGAGCCGAAGTATTTACGACCGGCATTCTTGCAGTGGAAAGTGACAGGCTAGAACTGGATTCTAACTTTCCAGAAATGCATGGAAGTCCTTTGTCTTGTTTTGTTAAGATATTACACAACCCGTTTACGTAAAAAACACGAAAATATATATTCTTTACACCCCTCGGTGGATCTATTCACCACGTAAAACCTGAGCTTCTAACTCCGTCTGGTAAAGAAGTAGGGTTTTCTCTGTAAATATATATCCCAGATAGTACATATTTGATCTCATTAGAATGCTCACGTTAATCCGAGATGAATGCTAGGTTTGTTATGACTCTGACATGTTTTATAGTGAAGTTATAGAAATCAGAGAGAATAGTTTAAAGTTTACCCAGAATGTAGAGAGAGGAGGGTCTGGGTAAGCCAGCCTTTCTGTGATGTCACAGCCTTAAAGTTTTAAGTTTGTGGCAGGCTCCCCAACTCAGTCTTCTGCTAGATTTCTTCCTGACGTCTTGTCTTCTCCTGAAGCCAGCAGCACGTCTAATGAGCTGGGACGTATGGAAAAAACTCCCCTAGCCTGATTGCCTGCCATGCTTTGAACATGTGAGTGCTACCTTCTCATTTAATCCCTGTTTATTTCATAATTACCCTTGTACATATTTGCAATTGTCTCATTTGTAACATCTTTATAAAATATTTTTGATAAAGCACTGCCTAATTTTTATGGAATATAATATTTAATATTAGTTCGTTCTCCTGTTCTTAACCGTACCCTAAGTCTTCTGAAGGGTAATACGCTACTGTTACTGTTGTGTTGGGTTAGCTTCGGACCCGTTTAATCGAAGCTGGTGGCAGTGATACCGATAGTGTGCAGACTTTTGGGTGATGCTGTAGCGGCTGCGGGGTTGATAATTATTGTTCCTGCCTGAGTGGGAGTAGTTATCGCGTCGCTGCAGCGTGCCCAATAGCCAGTACATAGCAGGCAGCCTTTCTGGCGACTAATTACCCAGGGTGCAGTACCTAATCTGACCAGAGAGTATGGGGGGGCGCCAGAGAGCTGCAAGTGTTAAGTGGAACTGTAAGCGGGATATACATAAATCCCTGCAGTTTGTGGTATATTGAAAGCAGTGGGATACCTAGAATAAGCCCCTGCTGTAAACTAAGAGGTCAATAGCCTTGTGTGTGTTTTCTCATCACATTGTTAGCAGTGGAGGGATAACTAAGATAAGCCCCCCTGCACATGTGATAGCCGTCTGTTGGCCTAAAGTCACCCCAACCCGTGACGTAGGGGTGACGGTCACGGTGTGAATCGTGACGAATTGGTGGCAGCGGTCAGGGGAATCCTGACAAGGTATTCTAATGTACAAACTCTCTACGTCAATGAAGGCTACCGTAAACTCCACTTGCTACTCAATCCCTCGTATATACCTTAAAAAATCACCCGTATCCTCTAAATAGGATGTGACATCCTTCAGGAGGGGTCATAAGAGCCAATTTACATACTTAGATAAGGGCTCTGTGAAAGATCCTACCCCTAGGATGATCAGACGACTCAGGGGAGTGGTAAGTGTTAAGCCATCCCTGACAGTTTTCTTAAAATTGTTGCATGACCTACTACCATGCAACAGATTTACTATTATGTAATAGATCAGAAATGTATGCCAGCTCATAGCTGGTGTAGATTTCATTTTCTGGAGCAAAGGCGGCCCAAAGACGTAACAATTTTTTTAGCAATACACATATTTGGTGCATCTTACTCCAGCACGGTTTTGTTTCTAGACTACCATATAAAAAGCTAGTCTTGATAAATCCCCACTTTAGGCTGTGCAGTCTTAAAATGTGTCAAATTTATCAAACACCATTGGTTCCTGTGATAAATTTGGTGCATTTGTAAGTAGGAAGACCGGACTGCAGGTTCCTGTGCCAGACTGGGTCCAGAACTGCTGAGGCTGCGTCCCATGTTGTCCGAGGGAAGGCAAAAAGGCCTGGACAGGTTCACTGACCCGGAAGCTGGGTGTTATGACCTGGTGGTCAGGACAATAATGGACCTGGTGGATAAGAGCACACGGAATGACCTGATAGTTACTGATAATATAGGACGAGCTCTGGGACGTGGGAACTCTGCTGACCGCAATCCCTAATCCTATCAACCACACTAGAAATAGCCGTGGATCGCTCCCTATGCAACTCGGCACAGCCTAAGAAACTAGCTAGCCCTGAAGATAGAAAAATAAAGCCTACCTTGCCTCAGAGAAATTCCCCAAAGGAAAAGGCAGCCCCCCACATATAATGACTGTGAGTAAAGATGAAAATACAAACACAGAGATGAAATAGATTTAGCAAAGTGAGGCCCGACTTACTGAACAGACCGAGGATAGGAAAGGTTACTTTGCGGTCAGCACAAAAACCTACAAAAAGACCACGCAGAGGGCGGAAAAAGACCCTCCGCACCGACTCACAGTGCGGAGGCGCTCCCTCTGCGTCCCAGAGCTTCCAGCAAGCAAGAACAATCGAAATAGCAAGCTGGACAGAAAAATAGCAAACCAGAGAAAAACAAGCAGTCACTTAGCTTCTGCTGGGAAGACAGGTCACAAGAACGATCCAGGAGTGAACTAGACCAATACTGGAACATTGACAGGTGGCCTGGAGCAAAGATCTAAGTGGAGTTAAATAGAGCAGCCAGCTAACGAATTAACCTCGTCACCTGAGGAAGGAAACTCAGAAACACCCACAGCCACCAGAGAAAGTCCATGGACAGAACCAGCCGAAGTACCATTCATGACCACAGGAGGGAGCCCAACAACAGAACTCACAACAGCTGGGGGCACGGTTATAAGTAAAAACACACGTAGAGTCTGGTAATTTCCCGCCGGTGGTGACAGAGGTAAGGTTCGTGCGCAGCGGGCTTCGAGGGGCACGCAGCCGGGCCACAAAGACACGCGGCCGATCCAATGCTGGGACACTGCTGGAGCCCACCGCAGTAATAAGGAAAAAGCCAGAAGCCCTGTTCAGCTAAGCACCGCATGCCAGCCTAAGAGCCAGGGCAGAGTTCAGTACTGTTTGCTGCTGCCCTCGTCATCAGACCATGGTCTGCAGGACCTCATTGGAGAAACATTGTGCCAGCTGTTGTCGGCGCTTCAGTCTTGGTGGGAACAGGCAGCGTGCAGCACAGAGAGTAGTGCAGCACGCCCTGTGGCTGGCAGAGAGCGAACCGGCTACTGGACAGACATTTTCAGCCCACATTACCAGCATATACCTTCCCACCCATGGCAGACTCTGATTGTGCTGCGGCCTTGTTTGCTCTTACTGCATATGTTCATGGACTAGGGGCTCAGCAGAAGGTACAGGAGAACCTTGCTCTACCTTCTGTCTGTCACTGCATCCCGCAACCTGTTACACATTTAAGACTGTATTGTCATCATTCACTTTGAAAAACAATTAAAAAGAGTCCTGATCAATAGAAGACGGACAACCAGTTTACTGAGGGATGAGATTACAGCTGCCTGTTAAGGTCTATCGAGAGGGGAGCAGAGGCACACATAGATTGTGCTCATTTTTTAGTAAATGTGTTATCACGGACCCCAGGTACACTACTCAGCACTGCTATATCATTTCCTCCGTGCAGCTGCTGCCTCTGAACATGTGCTACATAAAGACAGGAGAGTAAGAGTTCTCATGTCTGTGTGTGCTGTGTATCGGAGACATCATAGCAGCTAGACACCCACCCACCAGCTCAGAGACAACTGAAATTGAAGAGAAATGATTAACTATTTTCTGTGGGAATTTTCTTATCCAAAGAAATGAAGGATTCCTTAACCATTTTACAACCAAGGGTGGTTTGCACGTTAATGACCAGGCCAATTTTTTTATGATTCTGACCACTGTCCCATTATGAGGTGTGGTGCAGTGACCAGTGTTACAGCCAGGGGGCGCTGTGTGTGTGCTTCAAGATAAGCTTGGAGGCATAAATGTGTTGAAACAGTGACTGGCAGAATTGTAGATGGCCGGTATGTGTGTTGCAGAGGAGGACACTCTGCGCTGTCAATCTAAAGTTACGTTGTGGTCTGGGACCTGTAGTCCCACATGTAAATGTGTAAATTCTAATGGGAGATTGGCAGGGCTAGTTGTGTGAGATGGGCGGGACAAACTAGCCACACACACCCACACTCCCACCCAAGGGAGTGGTTACGGGTATGTAATGTGACCAGAGTGTGGGTCACATGTTCCTGTGTGGTTCCTGTGTATGGATCCGTTTGGTCCATGTGCTGAAGGTCTTGGACGGTCGGTGTTGGATTCTCCTGGTATTGGAGAAGTCCTGGAAGAACCTGGAGACCGTAGACCTGGACGGTCAGGGGGTTGGAGGCTCCTGGGAGTGGAATCGTCCTGGAGACCGTAAACCTGGACGATCAGTGTGGTGAGGACCATGTGACTGACGAGTAGTCAGCATGAGGAGTGGAACTCCTGAAAGGTAACCCCGGACAAGGGGATTATAATATACAGCAGAGAAGTTTTTCTGCTGCATGAACAGACTGGTGGTCGTGATCAGTTCATGGACATAATGAAATAGACTGTATGTCATGTGGTTTATGAAGTTTAATAAACCGGAATAGACTGATTTGTGGAAAAAACGTGCCTGTCTATGGTTATTCTGCTGCCAAGCGAGTGTCCCCAAGACACGTAGTGGGTGAAACACTACAATGGTTATAACTCTGGAACGCTTCAACGGATCCTGGTGATTCTGACATTGTTTTCTCGTGACATATTGTACTTCATGATAGTGGTAAAATTTATTTGATATTACTTGCGTTTATTTGTAAAAAAAATGGAAATTTTCTATTCGCCAAGACAGCACCCACTAGAGAGGGGATCCGCCCCTAGGAACAGGAAACCTACAGAGAGATAAAAGGGGCGGCCCCCCCTCACTCCTCAGTTGGTTTCCTGTTCCTAGATGGGAACCCACAGAGAAGACTCTATGGATCTAGGAAGAGGAAGACCTGCCTGGACTACCGCCTGTACGACTCTGCTGAGCGACAGGGGTTCCAGAGCAGGTAGACAGTGTCGGGGGAATGATCCTGCGGGCTCCCCCCTCATCTGGTGCGGCTGACATGCAGCCTGAAGGTAACCAACGGTCTCCCTGCTGGGACACCGTTGTGTGAGGCGCCGACAGTGCGGGTACCTGGTTCGGCCGGAGGTAGAGGACGTCCTCCGGTGTGCGAACTGAGCGGCGGTGTGATGATTCCGCGGTCCGAGGCCCTCCTGTCCCTCCAAGGTAAGAGGTGACATGGTGGGATGGAAGCATTTGCAGCGGCGTCTCCCGGTGTACAGCAGAGACACGGGCGCATGCGCAGTAGCGTCGGCGTCCCGGAAATGGAGGTGAACTTCCGGGGCACGGGGTTGGAGTATCATTTCCGGGGGAACCGCCATATTGGATTCCCCCATGCGGTGCCATTACCCTAAACGCCGGACTTGTGAGTAAAAAAAACAAAAAACACAGGGGGTGTGTACAGGGAGTTACTGCACTATAAAGTGTAGTCAGTAAGTGCAGTCAGTGTGCCATTATGTCGTCCCAAGAGGAGGTCAGGGTGCACCCTATGGAAGAGCCATTAGTTACTAGTGGTGAAGCCAGGAAAAGGAGTAGTGGACACTCTAAAATAAGTGACTCCACTGATAAATCAGGAAGAAAATCGTCCCGTTCTACATCCCAAGCTAAGGCAACCCCGCAGCCGGTATAAAATAATACGCTGGGTGAGTGTATATATAGCTCCACTGAGGCTTATATTGATTCCTTTGCTTATATTATTTTTAGGCAAAGAGGACGGGGAAGAGCAAGCACAAACAATGTGCTATATGTACCAAACCCCTGCCTGACTCTTATCCTAAAAGTCTGTGTCAGGCGTGTATAGATAATACCCTAGAGGAGGAATCGGTTAAAATGAACGAGATACGGCTTATAATTCGGGAAGAACTTCAGTCATTAGGAGGTGGTTCTTCTTCAGTAAATATTGAAAAAAGGAAAAGAAGAGTATCTTCACCTAAAGCTGACACGTCAGCAGAGAGTGGGGAGGTCGACTCAGATGTCTCTCAGCTGTCCAATTCTTCAGAGGAGGAAGACTTTGTCTGTTTTCCAACTGAGGGCATAAACAACTTAGTGAAATCAGTAAGAAATACGATGGGGGTATCTGAGTCAAAAGAACCCCAAACACCACAGGAAGTCATGTTCGCTGGTCTTTCTCAGAAGAAAGGCCACGTATTTCCGATAAACCAGGCCATAAAAGACCTCGTTAAAAAAGAATGGAGTAGAGGTCAAAAGGGGTTGATGCCAATATCCTGTAAGAAGCGCTACCCCTTTGATGATGAAGATCTAAATACCTGGGCCAAAATACCAAAGGTTGATGCGGCAGTTGCGTCTACATCTCGCCGTTTCTCCTTACCCGTGGAGGATGCAGGTTCCTTATCAGACCCTATGGACCGAAAATCAGACGCACTCCTTAAAAAATCGTGGGAAGCCTGTGTCACGGCATTCAAGCCGGCGATTTCAGCCACATGTACTGGCAGATCAATGTTAGTCTGGCTGGATCAGCTGGATCAAAATATTAAAAGTGGCATATCCAGAGAGAAATTACGAGCATCTATCCCGTTGATTAAGGGTGCTGCGGCTTTTATATCAGATGCCTCAATTGATTCCCTCCGCCTGGCGGCCAGAACAGCTAATCTCTCCAATACGGCTCGGCGTGCTTTATGGCTAAAAAACTGGAAGGGAGATGCCCAGTCTAGATCCAAATTATGTGCCATACCCTGTCAGGGTGAGTACCTTTTTGGAACAGTCCTTGATGATATACTCACTAAGGCGGGTAAAAGGAAGAAAGGATTTCCTAATCCCTTTATTCCGTCTTACAGAAGGGCGTTCAAGAAGCCACCATTCGGAAGGAGGGGAGGCTTCAGAGACAGATGGAATAGTAAAGATTTTAAACAAAAAGGAAATCTGTTTAATAAACGCCCCTTCAAGCCAGCAGATAAATTCCATTAATGATATTCTTCCGGTGGGTGGAAGACTAAAACAATTTAGTCAACAATGGAGAGAAATAACAACTAATCCATGGGCTTTTGAATTAATATCTTCAGGCCTCACATTAGACTTTATTAGAACTCCTGCGGATTCTTTCCTTCTTACCACCTTAAGATCCAGGCCTCAGCAGGAGGCACTTGAAACCGAGGTTAAATCCCTCCTACACAAACAAGTCCTAGTGGAGGTTCCATCTTCTCAGATAGGGAGAGGATTTTATTCTCCCTTGTTTCTGATTAGTAAGCCCGATGGCTCTTTCAGAACCATAATTAACTTAAAACCCTGCTGTTCTGTTCGGTCTGGGGAGACCTATTTTGAACTTTGGTATTTTTTGGGGTGTTCAAGATGCGGTTCTGAAACTTGTGGTTGATTGACTTAAATGAGGATGGGTCGGTCGGCCACGGGTTTCAGAGCCGCATCTTGAATATTTTAAAAAATATTGAAGTTCAAAGTCGGTCATTTTTGACCAACAGAACATTAAGAAAGCTGAATTCCTTTATAAGACCTAAAACATTCAAGATGGAATCCATTCGTTCAGCTATAAAAAATCTATTTCCAAACTGTTACATGGTGGTATTGGATCTTAAAGATGCTTACTACCATATTCCTATACATCATTCACACCAGCAGTTTCTTCGGGTTGCAGTTTGTATAGAGGGGCAAATTCGTCATCTACAATACAGGGCTATGCCCTTCAGGTTATCTATGGCCCCAAGGATTTTTACTAAATTGCTATTGGAAGTGATGTCTTTTTTACGGGTAAAGGATACTTTGGTCATTCCATATCTAGATGACCTATTGATTGTAGGTAAAGACCCCCTACAGTGTGAACAGAGGTTACGGGAAGTAGTGTTATCCTTACAATCCCTGGGTTGGCTGGTTAATTGGGAAAAATCTAGACTTCAGCCTGTAACGTGTCAGAAATTCCTTGGGCTCCTTCTGGATTCTGTTGACCAGATTTGTAAACTACCTGAGGATAAGAAAATTTCCATAGTTGATAAGGTGTCCTTAGCAATAAAGAAACGTAGTATGTCACTAAGACAGGTCATGTCGTTACTAGGTTCTCTAACATCGTGCATTCCTGCGGTCCAGTGGGCTCAGTTCCATACTAGGCAGCTACAAAAATTTGTATTGGAGGAGGACATTAAGAATAGAGGATGTCTGGATAAAACAGTTTTCCTAAAGTCGGAAGTATTACACTCCCTTAAGTGGTGGTTGGATCAGAAAAATCTTTCAAAGGGAGTTTTATGGGTAATCACCCCTTCTAGTATAGTGACCACAGATGCTAGTCCTGAAGGCTGGGGGGCACATTTTCAGGATCAGTGGGTTCAGGATCTTTGGTCCAGCTCAGAACTTAATAGTTCCTCGAATGTCAAAGAGTTGAGAGCCATACATTACTCCCTACTTCACTTTCTTCCTCAGCTCAGCGGCTCTCACACAAGAGTATTCTCCGACAACACCACTGCGGTAGCTTATCTGAACCATCAAGGAGGTACGCGGTCGGACAAGCTCAGGGAGGTGGCATCAGACATCATGGAACTAGCCGAAGGTCATCTGCTATCCCTGTCAGCAGTGCACATCAGAGGCACAGACAACTTTCGTGCCGATTTCCTGAGCCGTCACACCCTTCATCAGGGGGAATGGATGCTAAACAGAAAAATTTTCAAATTAATAACAGCTCAATGGGGTGTTCCTCAAATAGACTTGTTTGCCACAAGAGCCAATCGCCAGGTCAAGGTATTTGCCTCTCTGAACAGGGAGGACAAGCCGGGCATACTCGATGCCCTCCAGGTGCCATGGACATTCGGCCTGGCCTATGCTTTCCCTCCATGGAATCTATTGACTATAGTTATAAGAAAAATAAGGGAGGAAGGTGCAAGAGTGCTGTTAATAGCCCCATTCTGGCCCAAAAGGCCATGGTTCTCATGGCTGAGGGCAATGTCAGTGTCAGATCCATGGATTCTGCCTCAGTCCAGGGACCTGCTTTCTCAGGGTCCATTCCTCCATCCTCAGGCAAAGGGCATGAACTTAACTGCATGGAGTTTGAGAGGCGGTTACTAAATCTCAGGGGGTTTTCTAATGGATTAATTGATACTCTTATGAAAAGCAGAAAACCTTCAACTACCCGTATTTATGTTAGAATTTGGAAGAAATTTCTGCAACTTTCCTCTGAAGTTCCTATATTTCCAATGTTAGAATTTCTACAAAAAGGTCTGGAATTAGGACTCTCCGTAAGCACTCTGAAGGTTCAGGTTTCAGCCTTAGGAGCTCTTTTTAATTATGACGTAGCGGGTAATAAATGGATATCCCGGTTTATATCTGCTTGTGAGAGATCGAAACCAATTAGCATACCACGGGTTCCTCAGTGGGATCTATCGATAGTCCTAAACGCATTGACACAACCACCTTTTGAGCCTCTCCATACAGCCTCACTAAAAAATATTTCTTTGAAGACCGTATTATTAGTAGCGTTAGTTTCTGCCAGAAGAGTAAGTGATCTTCATGCATTATCTATAGATCCTCCCTTTCTAGTGGTAACATCAGATAGGATACTTTTAAAAACAGATCCTTGTTATCTCCCTAAGGTGGCCTCTACCTTTCATAGATCCCAGGAGATCTTGGTACCTACCTTTTGTGAGAACCACTCAACTCCAGAGGAAGAAAGACTCCACACCCTAGATGTTAAAAGGACTGTGTTAGCCTATTTAGACAGAACTAGGGACTGGAGGAAGAGTAGGGCTCTCTTTGTGTCTTTCCAGGGTAAAACCAAGGGTGCCAGAGTCACAAAGAACACATTATCTCGTTGGATCAGAGAGGCTATAATCTTGGCATATAAAGCTGGAGGAAGAGATCCTCCAATGCATATAGGAGCACACTCTACAAGAGCCTTGTCGACTTCCTGGGCAGAAAGGGCGAATGTGCCAATAGACCTTATATGTAAGGCTGCAACTTGGTCCTCACCTAATACCTTCTACAAGCATTATAGATTAGATCTATCCTCTGCTTCTGATCTAACCTTTGGTGTATCGGTCCTTGACTCAGTAAACCCACCCAGTCTATAGTCTCTGTAATTCTCTCTAGTGGGTGCTGTCGTGGCGAATAGAAAATACCGGATTACTTACCGGTAATGCTCTTTTATAGAGCCCACGACAGCACCCGTTCACATCCCTCCCTTTTCTGTATATAGTTGCACATGGTGCTTTTTTGGTGAGGTGTAAATTTTAGAAAGATGTAGTACGAGGTTGTAAATATGTATATATATGTAAAGCAATACAAAAGAAAACCAGAGCAGCACAACCTCCCACACACAGAGAAACTTACAATAGGCTCATTTGTTTTGATCTCGCAGTCTGGGAAAGAGAGGGAGGTGCTATTTGCATGAAAAAAGTCTGTATAAATCCAACATAATAAGAAAGGATTGCAAATGCACTCACCGACTGCAGTTCAAAGTGTTTATTCCAACAACAAGTGAAACATCTTCACGGCACGGGGGAAAGGAAATTAGCCAGGGAGAGTGCGGCAGACGAGACGACGGCCGTTTCGCGCTGCACAAGAGCGCTTCTACGGGACCCGTAGAAGCGCTCTTGTGCAGCGCGAAACGGCCGTCGTCTCGTCTGCCGCACTCTCCCTGGCTAATTTCCTTTCCCCCGTGCCGTGAAGATGTTTCACTTGTTGTTGGAATAAACACTTTGAACTGCAGTCGGTGAGTGCATTTGCAATCCTTTCTTATTATGTTGGATGTATATATATGTATATACCTGAACCTGTTAACTAAAACTTGGCAGCGGTTCCTCCTATTCTCTGTAAAACAACTGAGGAGCGAGGGGGAGCCGCCCCTTTTATCTCTCTGTAGGTTTCCTGTTCCTAGGGGCGGATCCCCTCTCTAGTGGGTGCTGTCGTGGGCTCCATAAAAGAGCATTACCGGTAAGTAATCCGGTATTTGGCGAAAATTTTGAAAATTTAGCAATTTTCCAACTTTGATTTTTCATGCCCTTAAATAACAGAGATATGTCACACAAAATACTTAAAAAGTAACATTTCCCACATGTCTACTTTATATCAGCAAACTTTTGGAACCAACATTTTTTTTATTAGGAGGTTATAAGGGTTAAAAGTAGTGATGAGCGAGTATATTCGTTTCTCGGGTTTTCCCGAGCAAGCTCGGGTGGTCTCCAAGTATTTGTTAGTGTTCGAAGATTTAGTTTTCATCGCATCAGCTGCATGATTTACGACTGCTAGTAAGGCTGAATACATGTGAGGAAAGTCTGTTAGGGAATTCCCTACTCTGGGTCTAGAACTAATAGGCATGGAGTTGCTAGCTACCTGTCTGTTCTGCTCGCTGCTGATCTCTACAGGCTGGGAGCAGTCATACATCACTCCTCCTGGCAATTCTGAAGCTTCCATCAACATTACTTCAACAGAACAGCTGCTTCACTTCCAATCTACTCTGCTGATGTGGTGTGACTACTAGTCTCATTCTGACCGACAGCTGGATCCCCGCTGCCTAACTGTGGGAAACCAGCTGTCAATCGGAATGATGCCAGCAGTCATGCCCCGTCCTCAGAGCAGCCCAGAAGAGGAAGAGCTGCTTTGTTGACTTGAAACAGCAGAATCACCAGCAGGAGCTGTCCATGGCCGCTTTGAGTCGGCGACAGGAGAGGCAGGTAGTTAGCAACTTCCTGCCTTTCAGTTCTAAAAGCCAATAATAAATAAAAAAAATATGAATTTATGAACTTACAGAGGAGATCGCCACAAAAAAATAGAACAGATCTACTGTGAATTTCACGAGTATGACAATGACTCATATTCCAATTTGAGTTATTCATAGGATTCTCTAAAAGAGTAACAATATCTGTTGAAAAGGTCAAAAGTAAAGTGAATTTATTTCTAATATACTTCCTTAACTCTAGAAAATTATAGAATTCTTTGTTAGGAATATTGCATAGGGTTTTCAATGACTGAAAGTTTATAATCGAGTCTAATTTAGGCCGTGTTATAAGTGAAGAACAATCTATAATTTCAAACTTTTCCCATTTTTTACATGGAAAATTCGGTAGAGCTGTATGAAAAATTAAGATAAGAAGTTTGTTGGGATTAATCTTACATTTATTAGTTTTTGAGATGCTATATAGCTTTTTTCAAAGTGAGATAGAAGATTTTATCAAAGAGTGATTAGGTAAAGGAAGAGATGGATCCAATAAATTAGATATTATCAATGATGATAAAGAGGAATTATTATTAAAGGCTTTTTCAAGTTCTGTCCAGCTAGGTTTTCCGGATTCAAGGAACCAGTATTTACTTTGAATAATGATATTAGAAGCATGGTAGGAATAGATATCAGGTAGGCCGATTCCACCATTTTTCTTATGTCTAAACAGCGAAAGTTTTGAGATCCTTGCGGGTTTAAATTGCCATATTAAATTGAATAATTGTTTCTGCAGTTTATTAATCCAATGGTCAGGGATTTGGAATGGGATATTTGGCTCTCCTTTTTCTGGAAGCTGATGACCTCCCTCAAAAAATTAGACAAGTGTCTTTACATATTTTTTCTGTCATAAAAACTTGTATTGCATCAAAGTGGAAATCGCTGGACAATCCCTCTATTTCTGACATAATTGATATTATGTTCTCTCATAACTCCTTTGAAATGTCCTTTGCTTTAAGGAATAACTCTCTACCTAAATATAATTCCAAATGGTCCTCTTTGGACATAATTTTTTCTCCAAGCAAGAAAAGCCTCTTTATTTTATGTCTTATTACTTTGCTACAATACCTTTAATGTATACTTTATTTTATGTTGTTTTTGCACTTGGTATGTTAACTGTTGTGGTGCAACTATGTTAAGATGATCGATCTTCATTTCCCTTAATTTTCCTTCTCTCCTCTTCCTCCCTAATGCCTTTCCTTTTTTCCTTTGTTTGGATTCCTTCCTTTCCCTTCATTGCTTTCTGAGCCATCATCCCCTATACTGTAAAAATCCTCTAATAAAAATAATTTTGAACATAATTCCCACAGATATTACATTTAAGTGCAAAGTGCAAGTGCAAGTGCAAAATTCCTGGTGCTTCAACTGACAGATTTAATTAAATCCCCAGGTCACAGACACATCTGTGGGTGGTGTAGATAGATTATTCTCGATGTAGTAGGGACATATTGCCTTTCCACTGCCAGGTGATGTCCCTGGTATGCTAGAGACGTACTGTATACCTAGGAGCTATTGCCTTTTCCCACATATTTTACCACCAATGTGTCAGCAAGAAAATACAGACCATGTTTGTTCTTTCTGTCACTGTGGGATCATTAATTTAATTATTTGCTCACAGAAAAGATGCTGCCTGCCATCCAGTGATATAAGAATTATTATTTATCTAATCCATAACACAATCTAGAACAGTGTTAAAAACAGACTCCATACAGATTGTATTTATCTGCTGTACTTGATTTTCACAAAGCCATAGACTTGCATGGGTGATTTTGACAAGATGTTTTTGAGGATACATTGTCCCCCCAAAAACAAAGAGATTTATTCAGCCCCATAGACTATACCGGGTATGTGTTGTGTCTGCAAAAAAAAACCCCAATAAAAAATGTACGTGAAAAATATTCTTCTGAATGAGGCCTATGTTGGTGTGGATTTTCTTCAGCATTGTGATCACAAAGTCTACTCCTTGGTATAATCAGCTCAGAATCCGGAATGATTTGCAGCCGGAGCAAATAATTTCTGAATCAGCTTTAAGTGGAGAATGCAACACAACTAATCTAAGCCATAAAAAAACAGCGCAGCTCCCAGTGTTTAATGATGACATTTTGTGGGCAGTGTAGGTGCCTGTAATTTTAAACATACATCTTCTTTGACAAGGTCATTAAACAAAAAAAGTTTTGAAAGCATTATAGAAATCCATTTTCCCCAATATATGGCATATGGCATTGTAGCTGCTACGACTCGGTGCCAAAAGTCAAGTTATATAGAAAACTAGAAACTCTGAGACAAGGTCATAGAGGAAGTGAGGTTATATTTCAAATTTATAGTATGTTTCCTACAGAAAATCAATTAAAATTAGAGAAAGTGAATCATAAACGCTGAGGATTTTTTTTTTTATCAAAGATACCTGAACGTCCTTCCAGCAAACAGACATAAATATTGGGAGGCTTATTTTTTATGTGGTGGAAAATATAATTTGTAGAAAAGAAGCTTTTTGTTCTATGGCAAAGTTTATTTTCCCATGACAAAGAATATGTAAAGAGATATGTGTAAAGTGTTATATACTCTGCTGTATTATTATTTTTCTTTTATGCTATAATAGATATAGTCTTACTATATACATTCTATCAGCTCTTGAATCTTACAGATATATTATTTTGCTGTGAATTCGGGGATGTTTACCCTTTTCCTCCCACTGTTATAGTTTTTACATCTTCCTTCCAATATTCCATTTTTTTCACAGTCCTAAATGCGTAGTTATGGACAGTAGCATAATGTTATTGGATATGGATTTGTTATCCACTTGGGCAGGTGCGGACATCATTGGTGCAACCTCTGCACCCATATAGGGGCCCAAGAGGTAAGGGGGCCACTGCCACCTCCACAGCAGGTGGAATTGTGCATTATGATGAGATATTGGACTACAAAGGGACCATATACTGTTCTTGCCCTCTTCTGTCTGTGTCCACCAGGGCACTTACCGGTATTTATAGGATACATAAGATGTTTAAAGGGTTTTAAAAGATTTATTTTATTGTTATCCTCTGGCTTGCCCATTGTAAAGATAATAAAATAAGTAATAATTATTACTTATTTTATAATTATTATTATTATAAAATAATATATATATATATATATATATATATATATATATTTAATACATAATATAATATATAATAATAATAAAAATAATAATATATATTATTTTATAATAATCATTCTCTATAGGTCTGGCTTTGCTTTTTCCGCTGTGCCCCCGGTTTTTGTTGACGGGCAGCAGAGGCGACATCATGACTACAGCGCACATGACTGCTGCAAACAATCCCCTGGACTTATCGGTAATGACTTTGTAGTCAGCGGAAGACCACTGAGCTCAAAGACTGGTGATCAGGTATACTGTAGTTATGGCATTACCACTGCAGCCTGCCAACAAAGACCAGGTCCATTGGTGGAGCGGTATTATTGGACCTGTAGTGGGAGAATAACACACGTTTTTTATTTTTACAAAGAAATACTAAAAGTAATCCTAGAAAATGTCTTTAATATATCTTATTATACAAGTGTGGTATGTGCTTTATTCATTGCACAGTGAGCATGTGGAGATTTTCTCTCTAGAGGGAAAGCTTTCTTCTAGAGAGACGAGGAACAGCTCCCTGACTAATGATTTAATTGAGCTGAAGTTGAAGAGGACTTGAAGGATGTGCCGGATGCTCATTTGAATGTGTTGACTTGAACTTTTAGATGGACATTTGCAGGGTAACCAATTATCATTAAGGAGTATTGAGACTTAAAGATTATAACTGCAAATTAGTAGTAACCTTAGAACGAATATCATGGTGGGAGGTAGCAAAGTGTCTGAATGATACAGAATGACTGTTCAACCCAAGTACAGGCGCTCGGTGCTTCACAGCGGGGCCAATCATTTATATATACGCCTTCCCACCTACTTGTTTTTCATCTATCTCCCCTTTCTCTGGTCCGATGAAGTCAGAGTTGTCAATCAAAGATAGGGGTTGGGTGGATACTTAGGGAAAACAAGCAGGTGTGAAGGTGCATAGAAATGATTGGCCCCGTCGTGAAGCATCGAGCGCCTGTACTTGGGTTGAACAGTCATTCTGTGCTGACAAGAGTCCCTTTAACGTCACAGCAACAGTTCAACCATATTTGAATATGGTCTAAAGAAAGAAATAGAAGGATTCTTCCTCTTTTACCATTCGATTCCACACAGACAGAGGCATGAAGGATATTATGTAGCAGTTCTAAGTACTGATGATAAGTTAATCCTCCAAAATCCAAAATCGACAGATTGCTCGAATTTGGTCAGGAAGATCGATTCTATTTGTTCGATGTGAGGTGAATGTTCAGCACATTATTATTCTCTGTGGTCTTTGCAGACCCCAGAAAATAGTAAACATACAGGTGCTTCTCACAAAATTAGAATATCTTCAAAAAGTTAATTTATTTAACCCCTTAGCGACCGCCGATACGCTTTTTAACGGCGGCCGCTAAGGGTACTTAAACCACAGCGCCGTTAATTAACGGCGCTGTGGAAAAAGTAAATAGCTCCCCCCAGAGTCCCCAGAGAACATGATTCGGGGTTTTTTTTACCGACCCCGCATTTGCGATCTCCGGTAATTAACCGTTTACCGGCGATCGCAAAAAAACCCCGCAATCTCTTTTTAATTTCTCTGGCCTCCGATGTGATCGCACATCAGAGGACAGAGAAAAGGGGTCCCAGATAGCCCCCGATACTCACCTATCTCCCCCGGTGCTCCTCGTTGCTCCCGGTGGGCGCCGCCATCTTCAAAATGGCGGGCGCATGCGCAGTGCGCCCGCCGGCCGGCACCGGGAGAATCTTTGGGGTCTTGGCTGCCGGGGGTAGCCGAGACCCCAAAGAACATGATCGGGGTCGGTTTTACCGACCCCTGTTTTGCGATCGCCGGTAATTAACTGTTTACCAGTGACCGCAAAAAAAAAAAATCAAAGTGTAATTCTCTGTCCTCTGATGTGATTGCACATCAGAGGACAGAGCAATAGGGGGATTCGGGGACCCTATTATACTTACCGGTGTTCCTGGATCCTCCTGCTGCTCCTACTGGCTGCCGGGAAAAGAAAATGGCGGGCGCACTGCGCAGTGCGCCTGCCATCTATCGCCATCTGCCGGCCGACAGGAGAAGAGCAGTTGGGGCTAAAATTAGGGTTAGGGTTAGTGCTAGGGTTAGGGCTAGGGTTAGGGCTAGGGTTAGGGCTAGGGTTAGAGCTAGGGTTAGGGCTAGGGTTAGGGATAGGGCTAGGGTTAGGGCTAGAGTTAGGATTAGGGCTAGAGTTAGGGTTAGGGCTAGGGTTAGGGCTAGGGTTAAGGTTGGAACTAAATTTAGGGTTAGGGTTGGGGCTAAATTCAGGGTTAGGGTTCTTTCACACTTACGTCGGTACGGGGCCGTCAAAATGCGTCGGCCCGACATACCGACGCACGTTGTGAAAATTGTGCACAACGTGGGCAGCGGATGTAGTTTTTCAACGCATCCACTTCCCAATTACGGCCAAGCATGCGCGGTCAGAAATGGCAGACGCGACGTACAAAAAAGCGTTACATTGAACGTTTTTTGTGCCGACAGTCCGCCAAAACACAACTGATCCAGTGCACGACGGACGCGACGTGTGGCCATCCGTCACGATCCGTTGGCAATACAAGTGTATGGGCAAAAAACCGCATCCTGCGGGCACATTTGGAGGATCCGTTTTTTGTCCAAAACGACGGATTGCGACGGATGCCAAACGACGCAAGTGTGAAAGTAGCCTTAGGGCTAGGGTTAGGGTTGGGGCTAAAGTTAGGGTTAGATTTGGGGTAAGGGTTTGGATTAGAGTTGGTATTAGGGTTAGGGTTGGCATTAGGGTTATGCTTGGGATTAGGGTTAGGTTTGGGATTAGGGTTAAAGTTAGGGTTGTGATTAGGGGTGTATTGGGATTAGGGTTAGGTTTGAGGTTAGGGTTGAGATTAGGATTAGGGGTGTGTTGGGGTTAGGGTTGGAGCTAGAATTGGGGGGTTTCCACTGTTTAGTTACATCACGGGGTTTCCAAACACGACAGCCAATTTTGCGCTCAAAAAGTCAAATGGTGCTCCCTCCCTTCTGAGCTCTGCCGTGCGCCCAAACAGTGGGTTACCCCCACATACGGGGCATCAGCGTACTCGGCATAAATTGGACAACAACTTTTGGGGTCCAATTTCTCCTGTTACCCTTGTGAAAATAAAAACTTGGGGGATACAAAATCTTTTTTGTGGAAAAAAAAATATTTTTTTATTTTCACGACTCTGCATTCTAAACTTCTGTGAAGCACTTGGGCATTCAAAGTTCTCACCACACATCTAGATAAGTTCCTTGGGGGGTCTAGTTTCCAAAATGGGGTCACTTGTGGGGGGTTACTACTGTTTAGGTACATCAGGGGCTCTGCAAACGCAACATAACGCCCACAAACCATTCTATCTAAGTCTGCATTCCAAAACAGCGCTCCTTCCCTTCCGAGCTCTGCCGTGCGCCCAAACAGTGGTTTACCCCCACATATGGGGCATCAGCATACTCGGGATAAATTGGACAACAACTTTTTGGGTCCAATTTCTCCTGTTACCCTTGTGAAAATAAAAACTTGGGGGCTACAAAATCTTTTTTGTGGAAAAAAAAATATTTTTTTATTTTCACGACTCTGCATTCTAAACTTCTGTGAAGCACTTGGGCATTCAAAGTTCTCACCACACATCTAGATAGGTTCCTTGGGGGGGTCTAGTTTCCAAAATGGGGTCACTTGTGGGGGGTTACTACTGTTTAGGTACATCAGGGGCTCTCCAAACGCGACATGGCGTCCAATCTCAATTCCAGACAATTCTACATTGAAAAAGTAAAACGGCACTCCTTCTCTTCCAAGCTCTGCGGTGCGCCCAAACAGTGGTTTACCCCCACATATTGGGTATCAACGTACTCAGGAGAAATTGCACAACAACTTTAGTGGTCTAATTTCTCCTGTTACCCTTGTGAAAATAAAAATTTGGGGGCAAAAATATCATTTTTGTAGAAAAAATGCGATTTTTTTATTTTCACGGCTCAACGTTATAAACTTCTGTGAAGCACATGGGGGTTCAAAGTGCTCACCACACATCTAGATAAGTTCCTTAAGGGGTCTAGTTTCCAAAATGGTGTCACTTGTGGGGGGTTTCCACTGTTTAGACACATCAGGGGCTCTCCAAACGCGACATGGCATCCAATCTCAATTCCTGCCAATTCTACATTGAAAAAGTAAAACGGCGCTCCTTCACTTCCAAGCTCTGCGGTGCGCCCAAACAGTGGTTTACCCCACATATTGGGTATCGACGTACTCAGGAGAACTTGCACTACAACTTTTGTGGTCTAATTTCTCCTGTTACCCTTGTGAAAATAAAAATTTGGTGGCAAAAAGATCATTTTTGTAGAAAAAATGCGATTTTTTATTTTCACGGCTCAACGTTATAAACTTCTGTGAAGCACATGGGGGTTCAAAGTGCTCACCACACATCTAGATAAGTTCCTTAAGGGGTCTAGTTTCCAAAATGGTGTCACTTGTGGGGTTTCCACTGTTTAGGCACATCAGAGGCTCTCTAAACGTGACATGGCGTCCGATCTCAATTCCAGCCAATTCTGCATTGAAAAAGTCAAAGGGTGCTCCTTCACTTCCAAGCTCTGCGGTGCGCCCAAACAGTGGTTTATCCCCACATATGGGGTATTGGCGTATTCAGGAGAAATTGCATAACAAAATTTATGGTTACATTTCTGTTTTTACACTTGTGAAAAAAAAAATGGTTCTGAATTAAAATGTTTGCAAAAAAAAGTTAAATGTTCATTTTTTCCTTCCACATTGTTTCAGTTCCTGTGAAGCACGTAAAGGGTTAATAAACTTCTTGAATGTGGTTTTGAGAACCTTGAGGGGTGTAGTTTTTAGAATGGTGTCACACTTCGTTATTTTCTATCATATAGACCCCTCAAAATGACTTCAAATGTGATGTGGTCCCTAAAAAAAAAAAGGTGTTGTAAAAATGAGAAATTGCTGGTCCACTTTTAACCCTTATAACTCCCTAACAAAAAAAATTTTGTTTCCAAAATTGTGCTGATGTAAAGTAGACATGTGGGAAATGTTATTTATTAACTATTTTTTGTCACATATCTCTCTGATTTAAGGGCATAAAAATACAAAGTTTGAAAATTGCAAAATTTTAAAAATTTTCGCCATATTTCCGTTTTTTTCATAAATAATCGCAAGTAATATCAAAGAAATGTTACCACTAACATGAAGTACAATATGTCACGAAAAAACAAACTGAGAATCAGCGGGATCCGTTGAAGCGTTTCAGAGTTATAACCTCATAAAGTGACAGTGGTCAGAATTGCAAAAATTGGCTCTGTCACTAAGGGGTTAAATTCTTCATTACAAAAAGTGAAACTCATATATTATATAGAGTCATTACAAACAGAGTGATCTATTTCAAGTGTTTATTTCTGTTAATGTTGATTATTATGGCTTACAGCCAATGAAAATCCAAAAGTCATTATCTCAGTAAATTAGAATACTTTATAACACCAGCTTGAAGAAAGATTTTAAAATCCGAAATGTTGGCCTACTGAAATGTATGTTCAGTAAATGCACCCAATACTTGGACAGGGCTCCTTCTGCACCAATTACTGCATCAATGCAGCATGATATGGAGATCAGCCTGTGGCACTGCTGAGGTGTTACGGAAGCCCAGGTTGCTTTGATAGCAGCCTTCAGCTCATCTGCATTGTTGGGTCTGGTGTCTCTCATCTTTCCCTTGACAATACCACATAGATTCTCTGTGGGGTTAAGGTCAGGCAAGTTTGCTGGCCAATCAAGCACAGTGATACTGTTGTTTTTAAACCAGATGTTGGAACTTTGGGCAGTGTTGTCAGGTGCGAAGTCCTGCTGGAGAATGACATTTCCATCTCCAAAAAGCTTGTCAGCAGAGGGAAGCATGAAGTGCTCTAAAATTTCCTGGTAGACGGCTGCACTGACTTTGGCCTTGATAAAACACAGTGGACCTAAACCAGCAGATGACATGGCTCCTCAAACCATCACTGATAGTGGAAACTTCACACTAGACCTCCAGCTGCTTGGATTGTGGCATCTCCTCTCTTCCTCCAGACTCTGGGACTTTCATTTCCAAATGAAATGCAAAATTTACTTTCATCTGAAAACAACAGCTTGGACCACTGAGTAACAGTTGAGTTCTTTTTCTCCTTGGCCCAGGTAAGACGCTTCTGGCGTTGTCTATTGGTCATGAGTGGCTTGACTCAAGGAATGCGACACTTGTAGCCCATGTCCTGGATACGCCTGTGTGTGGAGGCTCTTGAAGCAATGTCTCCAGCAGCAGTCCACTTCTTGTGACTCTCCCCCAAACATTTTTGCACGGCCTTTTCTTAACAATCCTTTCAAGGCTGCGGTTATCACGGTTGCTTTTGCACCTTTTTCTACCACACTTTTTCCTTCCACTCAACTTTACATTAATGTGCTTGGATAGAGCATTCTGTGAACAGCCAGCTTCTTTAGCAATGCCCTTTTGTGGCTTACCCTCCTTGTGGAGTGTGTCAGTTACTGACATCTGTCAAGTCAGCAGTCTTCCCCATGATTGTGGAGACTACTTAAACAGACTAAGGGACCTTTTTAAATGCTTAGGAAGCCTTTGCAGGTGTCTTTATTAATTATTCCAATTTACTGAGATAATGACTTTTGGGATTCCGTTGGCTGTAAGCCATAATCATCAACATTAACAGAAATAAACACTTGAAATAGATCACTCTGCTTGTAATGACTCTACATAATATGTGAGTTTCACTTTTTATATTGAAGAAATTAAATAAATTAACTTTTGATGATATTCTAATTTTGTGAGCAGCACCTGTATATAAAAACAATAACATAAAATTGTACTCCCTCTGCATTCACATGTCCCTTTTTCACAGCCCAGGTCCAGTTTAGTCACAGTGCTGTTTTCACTAACAAGGACATTTTTGGAGTCTTCTGGTGCGCAGCATCCTTGGCGTCTCCTGCGCAGACTAGACATTGACATTATATTGATGTGTGACACACATCTAGGCGGTATTCCCTGGGTTGTCTTTGGTGTCTTCTTGGATGTAGCATCCTCGGCGTCTCCTGTGCTGATTTGACCTCAACATTATGACGATGTGTGTCACATATCAGGAAACTCCAAAGATGCCAGAACCCTTTTGAACCAAGCAAAATGAGGACTAGCAGCTAGCCATTTTGCTGGATCCGCAAAAATTGGATTTGACTCTTTTGTGCAATATATTTGTTTTGTGTGATTAGATCAAAGCTAGTTGCTCATGTCTAGTACCGAGCATGCGAATGAATCACTGGGACAAGCTAGTTAGAATCAGTATATTCTGTTTCTCAGCCTCTACTGCTCTCCTCCTCACCTTTCCCGTATACATCAATATGCTGTGTAACCTGATACCTCACTTTGTCTTGTTTTGAGTAATATAGATTTCAGTAATTTTTTAACAGTGAATGATAAATTCAGGAGGTAGAGGGTAGGGGAAAAAAATAGACATAATTAGAGAAAAAAGAACTCTCTGATAAGACATCAAAAAGTTTACTATATTTGCTTCTGCTGTTAATTATGCAACGTTTGTTGAAAGAACAGTTCCTTTGTAAAATCCAGAGCATCCGTATGTGAGGGGTCTGGAGACATCAACTGATCACTCAAATATTATGTTCTAGTCCCCGCAGCTGTATGTCTCGACAGCAGCAACACATGCAGAGATTACCTGTTTGTTAGGCAATCCCTGCATGTGTTGCGACTGTTGAGACACGCAGCAGCAGGGACTCGAACATACTATTCGAGCACGCCGAAGACACACGGTTAGAACACGAGCATGCTCAGATAACACCTTATCTGGGCACATTCGCTCATCACTAATAAGGTGGTGGGGGACACATCAGTCTAATGTGTATGGGGGGGGCTTTAGCCTGCAACTCATGAATTTTGAAGACTCGCTAGCATTGCAAATAATAAGGTGTAGTTTTTACAAAAACTATACATTTTTCAAGACATCCCAGTACTAAATTGCACCGCTCAGCTGATGTGAAATAGTATTCCCCCTGATCCTGGTCTTTCTGCTATCATAACAGAAGCATCACCCCCTCTGGCTATTGTCACAGATAAATAAAATCAGAATAATCTACTGCGCAATGTAGCCATAATAGTAAAAAAGATGGTTCTAATGCAAATTGTTTTACAGTGAAACTGCTTCAGGGAACAACACAGTAAAAATGTGAACCCAGAGCAAAACATCAGCGACTGTGCAGCATCAGTAAAGATCAATATTTGCAGATGTCTGTTCTACCAGATCTGCAAGAAGAAAAACCAATAGTGGCAAATTAACATTTCTTAAGGAAGCCTGTTATTTAACTTGTGTGTCTATATAGGTTCCAGTATCATTATTTATTTTTATTTTTTTTATTATGCATTTTTCGGCATCTACAGTTGTGCTCAAAAGTTTACATATCCCAGCAGAATTTTTGCTTTCTTGGCCTTTTTTCAGAGAATATGAATGATAACACCAAAACTTTTTCTCCACTCATGGTTAGGGGTTGGGTGAAGCCATTTATTGTCAAACTACTGTGGTTTTTCTTTTTAAATCATAATGACAACCCAAAATATCTAAATGACCCTGATCAAAAGTTCACATACCCCATTTCTTAATACCATGTATTGCCCCCACTACCATCAATGACAGCTTGAAGTCTTTTGTGATAGTTGTGGATGAGATTCTTTATTATCTCAGATGGTAAAGCTGCCCATTCTTCTTGGCAAAAAGCCTCCAGTTCATGTAAATTCCTGGGCTGTCTAGCATGAACTGCGCGCTTGAGATCTCCCCAGAGTGGCTCAGTGATATTGAGGTCAGGAGACAGAGATGGCCACTCCAGAACCTTCACTTTGTTCAGCTGTAGCCAATGACAGGTCGACTTGGCCTTGTGTTTTGGATCATTGTCATATTGGAACATCCAAGTACGTCCCATGCGCAGTTTCCGGACTGATGACTGCAAATTTGCCTCCAGTATTTGCTGATAATATTCTGCAATCATCTTTCTTTCAACTTTGAAAACCTTTCCTGTGCCTTTGTAGCTCACACATCCCCAAAACATCAGTGATCCACCTCCGTGCTTTACAGTAGGAATGATGTTCCATTCATCATAGGCCTTGTTGACCTGTCTCCAAATGTAACGTTTATGGCTGTGGCCAAAAGTTAAATTTTGGTCTCCTCACTCCAAATTACCTTGCTCCAGAAGTTTTGAGGCTTGTCTCTGTGCTGTTTTGCATATTGTAGGTGAGATACATTGTGGCTTTTGTGCAGTAATGGCTTTCTCCTGGGAACTCGACCATGCAGCCCATTTTTCTTCAAGTGCCTCCTTATTGTGCATCTTGAAACAGCCACACCACTAGTTTTCAGAGAGTTCTGTATTTAAGCTGATGTTATTTGTAGGTTTTTCTTTGCATCCCGAACAATTTTCCTGGCAGTTGTGGACAACATTTGTTATTGGTCTACCTAATCGTGGTATTGTTTTTACAGAGTCCCCGATTTTCCATTTGTTAATCACAGTTTGAACGCTGCTGACTGGCATTATCAATTCCTCGGATATCTTTTTGTATCCCTTTCCTCTTTTATACAGTTCAACTACCTTTTTCCGTAGATCTGTTGACAATTATTTTGCTTTCCCCATGACTCACAATCCAGAAACATCAGAGGCTGGATGAAAGATGCAAGAGTCTGTCTGGATCCCAGAAACTCACTCAGCTTTTATGCACACACACTGATTACAAGCAAACAGGTCACAGGTGAGGATGTTACCTTTAGTAGCCATTCAAACCCATTTGTAACCACTCATATTCTCTGGAAAAAGGCCAAGAAAACAAAAATTCTGCCAGGGTATGTAAACTTTTGAGCACAACTGTATCCTTTCCTTGTTTAATAATGTTTACTCCATATGGCCTATTTGTGGGCTTATAATGCAGTACACTCCATTTATTATATTGATTGGCATTTTACTGTCCTTTAATGATAGTATGCTCAGCATTACTAATACCCTTTCCATTTGTCTAAACTTGCTCCGATCAACTTGTAATCATGTGCTTTCCTTATATATTGTACATGATGACACCTGTTCCTGACCACATGATCCATTTTATCTGTTCCTTTCACACAATTCTATTTTATATATAACTAGATGGCAGCCCGATTCTAAAGAATCGGGAGTCTAGAATCCATATATACTTTATTTATTCAAATGTAAGAATAATACAATTAATAAATAATAGTAAGAAAGAACAAAAATAATAGGCAGTATATGGAGAAAACACCAAACAAAAGTTCAAAATTGGTGTGAAAATGTCACTGAACCACTTCACAACTAAATATATATAGTTTTGGTAAATGGTATTATCATTTTTTTGACGAAATTCGTCAGGAGCTTGAAGAGCAACGTCACTGGGCCCGCCTCCACGCAGTAGAAACTTGCTGTGAGGTAAAAATTCAAAAATCACACCAAAATGGCGGGCGGAGTGGGTCACAGTACGGCACGTTTCTGATTGGTCGCTCGCAGCAGGCGGCAACCAATCAGACACTGGACACTGTTGATGTCACTTATCTCCGGACATTAGCTCCGGACATTAGCTCCGGACATTAGCTCCGGACATTAGCTCCGGACATTATCTCCGCACATTAGCTCCGGACATTAGCTCCGGACATTAGCTCCGGACAAAGCCACGGAAGTTGGCACAAATTGCAGGAAGTAGTATTCTAGGCAATTAATCTCCGGACATTAGCTCCGGACATTAGCTCCGGACATTAGCTCCGGACAAAGCCACGGAAGTTGGCACAAATTGCAGGAAGTAGTATTCTAGGCAATTATATATTAGATCACACAATCTGATAGTTTTGTTTTTGATATTTTTATATTTACTTGCCACCTTTTTTTCTGAGGATTATTCTGTAGCTATGGCAGTATTAAGGTACAATGCCTGGGAGGCACGATGGCTCAGTGGTTAGCACTGCAGCCTTGCAGCGCTGGGGTCCTGGATTCAAATCCCCATGTTTGCGTGGATTTCCTCCGGGTTCTCCAGTTTCCTCCCACACTCCAAAGACATACTGATATGGAACTTAGATTGTGAGCCCCATCGGGGACAGTGCCAATAATATCTGTAAGGTGCTGTGGAATTAATAGCGCTATATAAATGAGTAAAATAAGTATCTGTCAATCCCCTTATTTCTGCCACTTAAAGGTGCCAGTATGATTGGCTGTCATTTGCAAATTTGCCACTTTTTAGACTATCACATACATCCGGAGGAAGAGGGAGAGCAGAAGCTTTCACTTCCTCTGGATTTAACTGATTTGTCCTATGGTAGGGAGAGTGAAGTAGCCACTGACTGGCCTTAGGGATCGCGTGACATAAAATGAAAGAGCCAGTGCCGTCACCTCACCACTGTAATTGCACTAATAAGGAGGCGAGTAGAAGTGCTATTATTTTACTGTAACAAACATACGGATTGAGAAGGGGTTGTCCAAGAACTGGAAAACCCATTTAAATCAGAAGTTTGTTAATGCTTTTCCCTTACATCTATAGTGGATGTCAGGCGCACATGTAAGGAGAAGCTCAGTAGCTAAGCTCGCTCTATATATGATGGGTGAACCTGCCAGCAATCAGAACTACAGTAGGGAAAAAAGTATTTAGTCAGCCACTAATTGTGCAAGTTCTCCCACTTAAAAAGATGAGAGAGGCCTGTAATTGACATCATAGATAGACCACAACTATGAGAGTAAAACAAACACAGCCCTCTATGCAAAACAGGAAAACAAAACAAAATGATAGCACAAAGCACAGTCCTTTGGATAGCGGGGTTCCTTCGGCTCACAGTTAGCGTAACACACACAGTTCAGATTGGTTCCAGCACAACCATTTCTCTGGAGTGCTCCTCTCCAGACATTCTACATCTAATGCCTCTGGAGGCCAGCTATTTAAGCCCTAGACCACACTCTGGGGTGGAGATAAGGTGGACAACCTCCCACCCGCTCTATGGATGTCCACATAAAACCCAGCCCATCAAAAAAATAAAAGATGTTATCCCCTCGCAGCTCTTATTGCGCTGGAGGAAAAGCTCTGGGTTTTACATCACTGACGCCAATAAGCGCAGCAAAACATATCTCCACTCTAACACTTTACCAGTGACTTTCTCACACCAATTAAAGGGAACCTGTCACCAGTTCTGTCCTGTGTCAACTAAAACTATGACCTTAATCAGCACCTGTGCTGCAGTCCACCAATGGTTACACAACCCCATGACTCCTCCTGTATGCCCCCCAGAAACCTTTTGAAGTTCTCCAGCACTGTATGTTAACCCTGTTTGTCCAATCCAATGGGTCCAGTCCAATGTGGTTTCCATTCCTCCTCCAGGCTTCTCTATTCCTCTTCCCTGCTGCTGATAGTCATCCTCCTGCTGTAATTGACGTAGATGACGCCTTCTGTTTCATCCACAAAGCCCGGCGAAATATTGCACCTACACAGAGAAACCACCGGCTCATGCCTGCACACATTGCTTTGCCCTATTGCGGGCAAAGCCAAAAACATAAGTGCGCATGTTGTGATTTAGGCTCTGACTGCAATAGGGTAGAGCATAGTGGGGATAGAGAAGATGGGAGGAGGGATGGAGACTGCAGTAACTACCCCCATCAGACCGGACGGACAGGATTAGCATGTTAACATGGGAAACAGTGGTGGTTCATTAAAGGCATATTTCGGTTATAACAAGTTAACACTGGTCAAGGTCTGTGAGGGTCCAACAGTTGTGACCTCTCATGGATGGCTACAAAGGAAGACTTGTGTCTGTTGTGCATCAAATGGTGGTGGCGCATGTGCACTGTCTCTTCATTCAATCAATTTGGGACTCAAGGAAATAACTGAGCACCATGCCACCATTTTTTCATATGGAAGTCATGAGAAAGTTCAAAGTTCAGTACTAAGACCATTATGGTGGAAGGGGACATAGAATCTTTACATCACTGAAAGGCAAAACCATTAGGACTTAATGGGCTAATGTACAGGTTTTACTGGCACAGACCTGAGATTCTTATCCTTACTATATGTAATAATGGAATATATTTTGACGTTACTTGCTGCTGAAGGAAAGATTTTAATGTGGTGTGCATGGTTCTAATTTATACCAATGCTGATCTGCTTCATATTTCTTTTTGGCTGTCGGCTGTGTACAGATCACACCTTCATGAATATCAATTAGATCCAGTGTCCCTGGCATAACAAACAAGACCAGTCACATTATTGATCAGTTACATGTAAATATCTCTTGAACCACCAGGGGGCGCTGTATGTGTTATCCAGTTATAACTGAAAGAGAATATCTGCCTCTAATATTATTATGGAAGTCTCAGTAACTACTTTTGTAACATAAACTTAACCCCTTAGTGACAGAGCCAATTTTTACCTTAAAGGGAACCTGTCACCTGAATTTGGCGTGACCGGTTTTCGGGGTATATGGGCGGAGTTTTCGGGTGTTTGATTCACCCTTTCCTTACCCGCTGGCTGCATGCTGGCCGCAATATTGGATTGAAGTTCATTCTATGTCCTCCGTAGTACACGCCTGCGCAAGGCCCACCTCATATCTCTATACTAAAGACACACAAATCTGCAGTGTTGTATTTGCAAACTACTGGAGCTATGATGTGGCCAAAAAATAAAGTGTGCGGCGCAGTTTTTTATTTGGCGCACGGTGTGTGTTGCCGGCGGCGAAATACACAATTAACCAAACGTTTTTAGGGGCAAGAAACATTATTATTTATTTTTTCAACAACTATGAAAAAAATTAACTGCGCCTGCTTGGGGTAGAGTGATGGAGAGGGGGGTATGTAGCTGTGAGTCATCACTGTGGATGACGCAGGGGTGGCAGGAGAAGGGGCAATTAAATTACTGGGGTCTGGCAGATCGGGGATGGGGCTCAACGCATGAGAGGGCTGAGACACACTGGAAGGGTGAGACAAACCTGACATTACAGACACATTGGGAGGTGAGGGGGGAGGAATAGAGATAGTCCGCTGCTTCTTACCTTTTTGGGATTGGCTCTGCTGTCTGGGGAGCCTTGGCGGGCTCTTTTCTTGCAGCCTTGTCATAGTGGCCAAACTGTCAGTCTCTTTGTCCCGCTGCTGCTGGTGCAGCTGCATGGTTGCAGTTTGCGGTTGGAAGGCCATGCCAGGGTCCTGCTGCTGCATTGTGGTGGTGGCGGTACGGAAGGCCATGCCAGGGTCCTGCTGCTGCATGGTGGTGGTGGCGGTAAGGAAGGCCATGCCATGGTCCTGCTGCTGCATCGTGGTGGTGGCGGTACGGAAGGCCATGCCAGGGTCCTGCTTGGTTGCAGTTGGCGGTTGGAAGGCCATGCCAGGGTCCTACTGCTGCATTGTGGTGGTGGCGGTACGGAAGGCCATGCCAGGGTCCTGCTGCTGCATGGTGGTGGTGGCGGTAAGGAAGGCCATGCCATGGTCCTGCTGCTGCATCGTGGTGGTGGCGGTACGGAAGGCCATGCCAGGGTCCTGCTGCTGCATCGTGGTGTTGGCAGTACGGAAGGCCATGCCAGGGTCCTGCTGCTGCATTGTGGTGGTGGCGGTACGGAAGGCCATGCCTGGGTCCTGCTTGCTGCATGGTGGTGGTGGCAGTAAGGAAGGCCATGCCAGGGTCCTGCTGCTGCATCGTGGTGACAGTGGAGGAGGTCCAAGCAGGAGCAGTGGTTGTCATGGTGGTGGCGGTGGGCTGTCCTACAGCACTCGGTATGGAGGTGGAGCTGTACTGGTGTCCGGCAGTGCTAGGAATAGAGGTGGCCGTGCAGTGGTATGCAGCAGAGGACGGCATTGAGGTTAATCATGACAGTGAAGGCACAGGTGGATATGCCGCCACTGTCTGCTGAAAATACCGACTCTGCTGCATAGCCTGCACGTAAGCAGCATTGCAGGCCTGCATGACACTAAGCTGGAGATCAGGAGTAAGGTGTTCCGACATGCCCTGCTCAATTTGGTTAAAAAAATGATGTGCTGGCCTCTGGAGGTCGGCTTTTACTTGGTCAAGGCTTTTGGTGACCTCCTGGATACGTGTATTCATGTGGCTAAGGGAAATATCCATTCGGTCACCCAAAGCCTTGAGTCCTTCGTGAAAAACCGAGCTCAAGTGCAAAAACTCGGGCATGAGGGATCTGTTCGATGCCCTCTGCTGCTGCCGGGAGGAGCCCGAAAAAAAAAGGGCAGAGGCAGAGGACTGGGAAAGGGGAACACCTGATGGACCAGCTCCTGCAGTGCTGGAGGATGGCTGGGACGGGTCCGTGGCTGTCTGATGAAGGACCGCTCCAGAACCTGGGCGAACAGTGCTGCTCCATGTGCTGTAAAAAAAGGGAAAAAAATAAATACCAAAAATTAACCAGACGCCAAATCCTGTGGAATACAGATTATGGCAATACAACACAACCTAATGCACGGGAGAAATACTTACGTTCTCTGGGCAAGGACCGGTCTTAAAAATGCCAGAATGCAATGGTATTTGTACTTTCGGATCCTTGCTCCTGAACCACTGGGAACACGGCTCTCTTGACGCAGGTCCTTGTTGAAGCGGTCCTTCATCGAACGCCAAAGTGTTTTGACTTTCTGCACTATTGAAAAACAAAAAATTATGGTTACACAATGTACTTTTGGCCATGCTCACACAACTGTGTGTGATGAGAGAAACTCCTGAGAGTTGCATTGCAATACTTACAAAATGCATTTCGGACCCGAGTAGGGGCGTTGTCCCAGCCATCCCACATTGCTTTGGCCACCTCATTCCATAGGCGCCGGATCGTCACATTGTCCCAGTGCGGTAGAACCCGGGTGTCCCACAACGGGACTCGCTCCTGGACCATGGAGATGAGGAGGTCATTTTCTATGAGGTCTTCATCCCGTTCTGGAACCTAAAAATTAAATAAAGATATTAATGTTGGACACATTAACATAAGGAAAAGAAAGAAAACAGAGGATGAGAAATGGCATGAATAAGGAATTTCAAGATACAAAAGGAGTCCAGAAGAAAAATGTAAAGAAAGAGGAAAGTAAAGAAAGGAAGATTCAAGAATACAAAAGTGAGGATACAATAAACAGTCAGCCTTGTATACGTACACACTGCCGCCTTGCCACCCGACCGTGACTCCGCTGCTCCTGCCCAGCCTCTGCCGCAGTACAAGTGCTCTAAAGAAATGAAAAAAAAATGTCATATGTGTAGATGTGACAGTGAATACTTACCAATCTGATGAGGTGAGTACTCACTTCACTGACATGTTCTACTTCAGAAGGCCCAGGACGTTGCTCCTCATCAGAAGAATAAGACATTCTGATGCATGCAGAAAGAAAGAAATGGCAGAAATTAGGACATATAGAGACAGAAAATAGAAAATAAAGGCATTGGCTATGATATACTCACATTGTTCACAGGCTTCGTTCCTCCAAGGTGCTTTGGTCTGTCTGCTCTGCTTCTCTGTCTGGTGCGTAGTGACCTGCAACTGTCCACACCCTCCCTTTATCACCTTGTATGTGGGGGGTGGCTTATCAGTGTCTAGACATGTTTTTCTCTGGTGCAACGCATGCGTTCCTGAACGCAAGCAAACGCATGTGCTTGCAGCCGCATGTGTTCACATAGACAGCAATGCATTTTTTTGGCGCATTTGTGCCGCTAACAACCGCATACGTTTCTAGGCGGCAAATTGACGCCTTCAAAATTACTACATGTAGCGTTTACCGCGCCAAACCGCAGACTACGAAACGACGCATGCGTCGTCAAACGCGACGAAACGCAATCAAACGCAAACCCTTGCGTTCCTAATGTTAAACATAGGAATACACAACGCATGCGGATTTTTGCAGATGAAATGCTGCCGAATGCCGATACAACCGCAAATGTGAAACCGGCCTTAGTTTTTTCACAAAAATCTTGCTTTAGCCCTGAATTTCCAACTTTTGCCACAGATTACACCAAAAAGTGGACCCTAAAATTAGTTACCTACTTTCTTATGAGAGCGGTGATACCCCATATGTAGTCAAAAAGTTCTGTTTGGACAAACGGCACGTGAATTTTGGAACACAAATTTGGCTTTATTTGAAATAGATTGTCATATTTGCAGGACCTGTGTGGTTAACCCCTTTCTAACCTCGGACGGGATAGTACGTCCGAGGTCAGAAGCCCCGCTTTGATGCGGGCTCTGGCGGTGAGCCCGCATCAAAGCCGGGACAAGTCAGCTGTTTTGAACAGCTGACATGTGCCCGTAATAGGCACATTAACTATTAACTAGTTAAATGCCGTTGTCAAACGCAGACAGCGGCATCTAACTACCGCATCCGGCCGGACGGCCGGAAATGACGTCATCGCCGACCCCCGTCACATGATCGGAGGTCGGCGATGCTTCAGAATGGTAACCATAGAGGTCCTTGAGACCTCTATGGTTACTGATCGCTGGTAGCTGTGAGCGCCACCCTGTGGTCGGCGCTCACAGCACACCTGATTTTCTGCTACATGGCAGCGAACAGCAGATCGTGCTATGTAGCAGAGCCGATCGTGCTGTGCCAGCTTCTAGCCTCCCATGAAGGCTATTGAAGCATGGCAAAAGTAAAAAAAAAGTGAAAAAAATATAAAAGTTTAAATCACCCCCCTTTCGCCCCAATCAAAATAAATCAATAAAAAAAAAATCAAATCTACACATATTTGGTATCGCCGCGTTCAGAATCGCCCGATCTATCAATTAAAAAAAAGCATCAACCTGATCGCTAAACGGCGTAGCGAGAAAAAAATTTGAAACGCCAGAATTACGTTTTTTTGGTCTCCGCGACACTGCATTAAAATGCAATAACGGGCGATCAAAAGAACGTATCTGCACCAAAATGTCATCTCGGCATGCAAAAAATAAGCCCTCAACTGACCCCAGTTCATGAAAAATGGAGACGCTACAAGTATCGGAAAATGGCGCAATTTTTTATTTTTTTTTAGCAAAGTTTGGAATTTTTTTTCACCACTTAGGTAAAAAATAACCTAGTCATGTTAGGTGTCTATGAACTCGTAATGACCTGGAGAATCATAATGTCAGGTCAGTTTTAGGCATTTAGTGAACCTAGCAAAAAAGCCAAACAAAAAACAAGTGTGGGATTGCACTTTTTTTGCAATTTCACCGCACTTGGAATTTTTTTCCTGTTTTCTAGTACACGACATGCTAAAACCAATGATGTCGTTCAAAAGTACAACTCGTCCCGCAAAAAATAAGCCCTCACATGGCCAAATTGACGGAAAAATAAAAAAGTTATGGCTCTGGGAAGGAGGGGAGTGAAAAATGAACACGGAAAAACGAAAAATCCCAAGGTCATGAAGGGGTTAAAGAGCAACAGAAATCCCCCCATAAATGTCTTTTTTGTAAATTATACCCTCTAGTAAATTTATCTAGGGAGGTAGTGAGTAGTTTAATACCACAATTTTTTATGCAGTTGATGCAACACAAGTTTGAAAATTTACAATTTGCAATTTTTCACCGTCTCTTTTATGATTCTTTTTTGTACGTTCTGAGGAACACACCTCAAATTTTATTGCACTAGTTTTTCTGTGTTCAAAAGTACATCCAATATGGCACCAATGTGCGTTTCGGACACACCATTTGGTCTTTAGGGTAAAATTCAAAAAAATTGAATAAATTCCAGAACCCATTCAAAGCTTACAGATACATTAAGCAAATAAGAAACTCCTTCTAGGAATTATTACTTAGGAGCCATGCTCCTAAAAACAGATTGGCTGATTATAAAACTTGGTCTTGCTAGCAAAACAGTTGTCCCGCATTTGCGTATATTGTAGCAGGAAGAATAAACTGTACTGGAATGAAGGGCAAAATGTGGAGGAAAATGCAGCCAACTATGTGGCAAAACGGAGTTTTTTCCAACGATGAAACAACATCAGCAGGGATAGAATGACGGAGACTTTGAGAGACTGGTCGTACAATGTCCGTTTATCTCCATCAATCCCTATATGAGAGACGACTGTGCCAATAGATGTGGTACACCATAGTGAGCTCCCCCCATCAAGGTAGGAACTGTTATATACACAAAACAAACAATTCCCTACAGAATCCAAAAAGTATTGTCTGGTACAGGAGGTTCGGCAAGAACTATGCAGTAAAGCCTATAGTGTATTAGTAAGGAAACAGTCTCATTATTAAAGATCCTCCTATAAAATAATCATGCCCATATCACCAACATAAATATAAGTAATATAAATGGAAGCAATAGTTTTCTGTATCAAGATATAGTTGTAAAAACCATCAAACTAAGATAAATGGTCAAAAATGTTTCTGAGTAATTTAGTCCTAGAATTAATTTTCAGATGACCTGACTTTTTAAGAACATTTGTGGGGTCCACACTCTGGAGTGTACAGACGTGGTTATGTGGACGAGAATTTGTCTGAATAGTAGTTTGGTATGTCATTGATCAAGTCCTGGAATTAATCGTGAAATGGGGTAAAATGGGATTTACTGATCAAAATATTCTCTTCATTACTTGTTCCATAAACATTACTCTACTGGGGCCCACTAAGCAGAAAATATCAATTATTTGAAAATAAACAACTAATACTTGTAAGATGTGTGGTAGGTCTCAAAACGGGGGGGTACAAAGACCTGGTTCGGATGGGCATGTGGGGCAATAGTACCACAAATCATTCCTTCTACCATGCTTTCTACAAACCCAGCATCTTTTTTGAGGATACTTTTGGGTGGGAGTTGCAGGGATAGGGCAAGGAAAATGACGCTCTGCAAGTCTCCGAACATCTTCAGACTTGAAGGCTTCCCCCTGTGCCATCGACTCAAATATGAGATACTCAACAATTCAATGGAGTAAATCAAAGTAAACTGCTCACAGAATAACCCCAAGATTAAAAAATATTTTATTAACTTAATTAAAAATTAGTGCACACAAAACCATCACCCAAGAAATGTTGTACTTGTATAGAAAAGACCTAGGGAGGTGCCTCTCCCTAGTTGCCTATCACTCGTCAGCACCCTACCTAACCGCGGAGGTTGGCACCCTAAACCTGCGCAATGGTGCCCCCGCTCACCGTCGACTGTCCCTTCTATCCTAAGACTCCCTATACGGGAAGGGATGGAAGGGTATGTACATGTACTGTTGGTGGATAGAGACTAATTAAATGCCACTCTATCTGGAGGGTATAGACCTGACATGCTCTTGTCCTGTATCACCATGGGCAACCAATATAAAAAGATAAGTAGCGGTCTCTGATATGAATACACTCCTCATGAACCTCTTGTGGGAGGAGAAACGCGTTGAGTTTATGAGACTGATTGATACATGCCTATCTAGGGGCTTTTGAGGCTTATAGTGAGTTTATGAGACTGATTTATACATGCCTATCTGATTTGGCAGTCCCTACCTTCAAATATTAGGAAAGTGGGTATGTAGCCTGACGTGCTCTCACACATTTTATACAGTTTGAAGCCGTATTTGACTCGCTTGGAGGGGATGAATTGGCAGAATGACAGACGGCCCTTGAAACTCGTCAAGGTCTGCCACATTTTGCTCTGGGGTATAGGAATTAAGAAATGAATGTTGCAGGAGAGAAATTAGGGGTCTCAATTTGTTTAGCCGATCAAAGTTGGGGTCAGATCTTGGGGGGGCTTGGGAATTATCACTAAAGTGGAGGAATCTCATTAGCGCTTGATAGCTGAAAATACAGGGGTGCTGTGGACAAATTTTGTTGCCCAGAAGGAGCGGAGTGGTTTTTTTTTTACCAATCGCATGGTCAGGGTAAGGCCCAAAAATTGTTTTATTTCGGGGACACTTGTGGGGATTCAGGAATAGGAATGAAAGGCAGAGGGTTTTTGGGAGATATATTGTTGGGTATATAAATTTGTTTGATGGGCAATCAATTGTAGGACTTCTGGGCTAACGAAAATTTGGAAAAAATCAAAGGGAGGAAAATTGATAACATCTAATTTTATTCTAGGGGCTGCTAAAAAAAGGGGGAATTTGAGTGGGAAATGAACTGTCATGATACGACAGAGGTGGGGGGACTAAGGTACTTGGTCCTTCATCTGAAGATTCAGCAATGATGACCAACTCCACTACCATCAGGCTCCCGTGAAGGAAGAGACATCGCCAATTCACTGAAAATTGCTCTACTTCAGGGGTTGATTCTGTTTCACCGACGGAACTGCCAGAGCGAAGGAGGCTGGACGCTTGCTCCGTGCTAAATGTTCTGCAGGCCATTTTTTTATTCACCTGCCTTTCAAAATCCTAAACCTAATCTAACACTAGTATGTTTTTTACTACCTAGCCCTAGTGTAACTCTAACCCTAATAAGCATAACCCTAATCCTAATAAGCGTAACCCTAACCCTAACAGCAAAAAATTAGAAAAATAAAAATTATCAAAAAAAATTTTAATCTGAAAACAGGGATGACACAGAACGGGGGGGGAGTAATCAATGAGGTTTAGGGAGTTTGGAGACGCGGACGTAGAAATTATGTTTTGTCACTTTTTCTTTTATGACAGGGCAGCACTCGGACATAGTGTATCTTTCTTCTCTTCCAGAACAACTACAAGGAGAGAAAAGAGAGGCACAGCCCAAGTGCTGCCATATTTACTAATATTGGGGCTTTTGATCACTGTGGTAGGGTCTATCACGGTAACCAAAAGATAGCAGCCAATGAGAAAATTCTCAGCATTTGCCGGGTGCAGGCAGGCAGAACTTGGCGGGCGCACTGCGCATGTGATTGCCGTCATTCGGTAAGTAATGGAGAATATATGACAGGAGCCGGTAAAAACCAACCCCGTTCATGTTCTACAGGGTCTCAGCTGCGGGAACGCAGCGGTTTACAATCCGCAGCATGTCACTTCTTTGTGCAGAATCGCGGCGATTCTGCACCCATAGGAATGCATTGATCCGCTTACTTCCCGCATGGGGCTGTGCCCACCATGCGGGAAGTAATGCGGATAATGTGCAGATGGTACCCGGGGTGGAGGAGAGGAGACTCTCCTCCAGGCCCTGGGAACCATATTTGTGTAAAAAAAAAAAGAATTAAAATAAAAAATAATGATATACTCACCCTCTGAAGTCTCAGCGCTGCACGTGGCCGTCCGGTCGCAGGGTTGCTATGCGAGCAGGACCTGCGGTGACGTCACGGTCACATGACCGTGACGTCACGAGGGTCCTTCTCGCATAGCATCTTTGGAAACGGACCGCCGCGTGCAGCGCCGAGGAGATCGGGACGTCAGAGGGTGAGTATATCATTATTTTTATTATTTTTAACATTACTATTGATGCTGCATATGCAGCATCAATAGTAAAACAAGTGCAGGATGGAATCCGCAACACAAACCGCGATAAATCTGCAGGGCTAACCGCAGCGGGTTTGCCCTGCAGATTTATCAAATCCGCTGCGGGAAAACCCGCGGGAGAACCCGCAGCCCCCTTCCTACGTGTGCACATAACCTGAATCTCCACTGAGAGATCTTGCTCTGGGCATGCCCAGTGTGTGCAAAGCAGGACTTAGTCCTAGCACCTACAAGACCTTCCTGAAAGGACCAATGCACTTAGCTGCAGTATCTGACCATGTGACCCTCGATCTCCACTGAGAGATCTTACTCAAGGCATGCTCAGAATGAGAAAAGCAGGACTTAGTCCCAGAAGCGTCTGCTCACCGCTGCCCAGCACTGACTTCAATGGCAGAAGCAGGAAAAGCAGCAGTAACTCTTTGTACAGAGCGGGACTGAGCAAGACGCTGGGACCGACGTCTCCGCTGAGCAGGCTCCAATGCAGCAGGAGAAGAATGGGAGACCGCAGCGGAGATGGCCCGAGATTCCCCCTGTGCAGAGGCGAGAACTCGACCCCTAACACACAGTTTGGGCAAGGGGAAAAACTGATGTGGGTCAGCTACCCATTTCCCCCTGTCACGATTAAATTGAAAGAAGGAACCACTCCTCCTGGTTTAAAGCAATACTCCTTGAGCCTAGCTAAATCAATGGCCCTGAGCAGGGATATTAAAGAGTATGTTATGTTAAGGCAGGGGTTCTGGTGCAAAGATCTTCCCCCTGCAACACCGCTTTGTATCCCATTAAGAAAAAAGGACCCAAGGGTTCCCCTAACACTTATAGAATGGTTTATGACTTAAGGGCTATTAATGATGTTACAGAGAGTGTGACCTCAATTGTCCCTAACCCAGACACCTTACTGTCACAGATCCCAGCGACGTCAAACTGTTTCACAGTCATTGATTTGGCAAATGCTTTCTTCTCTGTACCCCTGCATCCTGACTGTCAGTATCTTTTTTTCTTTTACTCACGAAGGTAAACAATATTGTTGGACGGTCCTCTCACAAGGGGGAAAGAACTCCCCTACCATCTATTCCACAGCGATGGCAGGGATCCTTGAGCAGTGGCAACCACCTCATCCACAAATTGTACTATTACAGTACGTGGATGACCTCCTGCTCTGCTGCCCAGACCAGATGTCCTTGCTGTGTTTATAAGCAGAGAAGGGTTGCAAGGTCTCCTGTGACAAATTACAGTATTGCAAACAAAAGGTGACATTTTTAGGACATTGTATTGCTGAAGGTACAAGACGCCTGACTAAAGAGAGAAAACAGGCAATTCAAAATCTCCCTTTGCCCAGGTCACACCAGCATCTACGCACTTTCCTAGGCTTGGTAACCTACTGTAGGCCTTGGATAAGGTCTGCTTCACAAATGATGCCACCACTCTATGACTGCTTGTCATCAAACCCCTACAATCTCACTCAAGAAGAAATTGATTCCTTCCATTCTCTCAAACTGCTCATTGTGTCAGCCCCGGCCTTAGGCATTCCAAACTATGATCAGCCATTTTTCTTGGTTTACACAGAGCAGGGAGGACATGCTACCACAGCACTGACACGATAACATGGAGGGAAACAGAGACCAATAGCTTAATACTCAGCACAGTTAGACCCAGTGATTAGAGGGTCTCCTACGTGTGTCCGTGCTATAAGAGCTGCTGTATTACTGCTAGGCATGTGAGATCATACTGACTTTTTCCTTTGACAATTTGTTCCCCATATGACATTAATGCCATACTCACACAAGTTCAACCAAAACACCTGTCTATGGCTAGACAGCTCAGACTTGAATGTGCTCTAATACTAATTCCTGAATTCGTCACCCTCAAAAGATATAACGTTCTGAATCCAGCCACCCTCCTGACTGTGGATTCAGAAAAGGGGGAATTGGTGACAGCTTTAGCAAGTGAAGAAGAGTACTTTGACATGACACACGAACATGACTGCATAGGAACTGATGAGTCAGGAGACAGTGGGTTTTACATATGTTCATGGAAAAAAAAACCTGTTCCTAATGCAAATTTTGAGGTTTTTATTTTTTGTAGATGGCTCCAGATACCACCAGGATGGGCGATTCTACATTGGATATGGATATCCTCACATGAGGTAATCCGAGCTGAACCACTCCCTCCTCACATGTCGGTGCAGGAGGCAGAGTGGAAGGCACTCACTGAGGCGTGTAGAGCTGCTGCAGGTAAAGTCGCTAATATTTACACAGATTCGAATTATGTGAAGCGCCCCCGTTATGGCAGTGGGGTACTCGGAGCCGGGCCCTTCGGTTCTCAAGGGGGAGGTCATGGTGGCTGACCCGGTCCGTGGCCCTAGGGGACGTCCGTTAATATATGGGGGAAAAGTCTTTAAAGGGATAGTGTTCGTGACGCCACCTGTGGTATTCGGTCAGGGAGACCGACGCTGCTTAGGGGTCCGCTGGGGTGATGTGATGGCAGCTAAATGGTATACCTTCCCACAGGTGAGGTATGTCCCCAGGGCTTCCCAGAGTGTAGATGGTGGATGGTGTGAGGCCCAGTGAAGAACGAGGACACAAGGTTGCAGTCTCTACCTTTTTACTGAAGGCTTCAGCATCCACAGCCCAGAGCACCAGATCACAGGGTCGGCAGAGTCCGGCCTGTCTGAAGGCAAATCCAGAGTCCCTTTTATCCAGGTGGAAATCAGTAGCCTTCCTCTAGCGCCTGAATGTTGTAGTACCTCCCTGCTGTGCGTCTCGGTAAGGTCCTCACAACTATTGTAGATGTTAAGTCTCTTTCTCTCTGTCCCCCTGATGGATAGAATAGGACAAACCCATATGACTGATGGCCTGAGGCTTTTTACAGGGACTCTAGCATGCCCCAGCTTCCACAAGTTGCCTCCTGGATATAAGGTCGGGCAGCAAACGTGGGATTAACTGTCCTGCCAGTCTCTGAAGTTAAGCGTAGAGATCCTTACTCCCTCGGTGTTCTGGCTACCGGAATCCTGCGCCTCAGAAAGGAGGCAGCCTTTTACAGGGCAGAACTCCTTCTGGTTTCCTCTTCTTTTGCTATGACTTCGTTTCTCACTCACTACAAGACATTTCCCTTCTGATGTCTCTTTCTTAGGATGCTGCCGCACGTGGGGCAGGCACAGCTCCATGGACCCTCTGTCTAGGCCTCTGACAGGATCCCACCCCTGTCAGGGACCCACTACCTGAGAGAAGCTCAGATAGCAGCTAACTGGGTGAAGCCCAGCTCACTTCTCTCTCTCTTCCTGTCCAAACCACCAGTTTTACCTAATTGTGAGGAGTGCCCTAATAAATAGAAGCATGGCTCCCCCTGGCGGCCTGGAGTGTGAAGTGTGTTGTATGGTTTGTGATACCTGGTAAAGAGATCTCCTTTATTGCCTTCAGACGCAATATCACTCCCCCTGGTGGAAGAATGACATTACTGCAACGACCAGGAGCCTGGGGCGCTGCATCATGCATGGGGAATATCCCATGATTATGGCCCTATCTGGAGAAGCAGAGCATTTTTACATCAGCCAGTAAGCCCATTAACAATGTAGAGCCGATGAAACAATTAATGGAGGTATTGATGTTACCATTCCAGGGTGGCATAATCAAGGTGAAAGCACACACAAACAGTGACTCCGTGGAGGTAGAGGGCAACAGAAGGGCGGACGAGGATGCTAAAGTAGCAGTAAGGTATCCTAGGGAGCAGTGGGCGGTGGCGGGGAGTCAGCGTATTCCAGCCACACTGAGCCTAGATGTCCTGAAATCCTTCCAGCTGCCCAAACAGAGAAGGAACACTGTGGAAGAATGGGAGCTGAGCTGAACTCAAATGGAGTATGGGAGAATAAGGATACATTGTATATACTAAGGTCCCTGTTCCTAATTATGGCACAAGCAACACATGGCCCCACTCACACCTCCAAATGTCACATGTGTACCATGGTAAATGCCTTCTGGATCGCTCCTGGTTTCAGTACACAGCCGCAAAACTCGTACAGTCATGCCTCATCTGAGCACAGCACAACCCAGCTAAAACAGTAAAAATCCGTAAGAAAGCGACACTCAGGCCTCTCTACCTGTTTCAGAGACTGCAGACTGACTAGATACAGCTACCCAAGGTAGGAGTGTATGACAAATGTCCTAGTATGTGTAGATCTCTTCTATGGTTGGCTGGAAGCCTATTTGGTAAAATCTGCAAATGCTAAAGCGACTGCAGACAAACTGCTGAAAGAACTGATCTGCAGGTATGGTGTACCATAGAAAGCTATAGGGGTACACACTTCACGGGAGAAATAATGAGGGAAGTCATGCAGGCCCTGGGAGTTCAGCAAGCATATCATGCACCATATAGACCACAAAGTAGTGGGAAAGTGGAGAGACTAAATGGGACACTTAAACTGAAACTTCAAAGGCCATGGCAGACACAGGAAAGACAAGGGTAGAGTGCTTGCCTCTTGCGCTCTTTTCGGTCAGACAAACTCTAAATAGGAAGATAAGCTTGTCTCCTGTTTGGTAGTGCACCAAAGGCTGGTCTGTACTTCCCACAGGTGCTATAATGCAACACAGTGCTATGACAGCCCATGTTCAGGCCTTGCAGAAAAGACTTAATGTGGTGCATAAACATGTGTTCTCATCTATTCCAGATCCTAATGCCAGTGCAGACGTACATCTGCTGAATCCAGGTGATTGGCTGGTCATACACAGACACGTATGAAGGAGCCTAGATCCACAGTTTGACGGCCCGGTTTAAAGTCTAGCTGACTAGGGTTGAGCGAAACGGATCATTCATTTTCAAAAGTCGCCGACTTTTGGCACAGTCGGGTTTCATGAAACCCGACCCGATCCCTGTGTGGGGTCGGCCATGCGGTACGCGACTTTCGCGCCAAAGTCGCGTTTCAATGACGCGAAAAGCGCCATTTCTCAGCCAATGAAGGTGGACGCAGAGTGTGGGCAGCGTGATGACATAGGTCTCAGTCCCCACCATCTTAGAGAAAGGCATTGCAGTGATTGGCTTGCTGTCTGCGGTGTCACAGGGGCTATAAAGGGGCGTTCCCGCCGACCGCCATCTTACTGCTGCTGATCTGAGCATAGGGAGAGGTTGCTGCCGCTTTGTCAGAAGCAGGGATAGCGTTAGGCAGGGTCCATTAACCCCCAAACCGCTTGTGCTGTAGCGATTTCTACTGTCCAACACCACCTTTTGTTTGCAGGGACAGTGGAGGCTACATTTTTTTTCCTCAGCGCTGTAGCTCATTGGGCTGCCCTAGAAGGCTCCCTGATAGCTGCATTGCTGTGTGTACGCCGCTGTGCAAACCAACTGCTTTTTTCAAAGCACAAATCCTGTTGTTCCTTCCTTTCTGCACAGCTATCTTGTTTGTTTGTCCACACTTTTTATTTAATTTGTGCAGCAGTCCACTCCTTGTTATTGCTGCCTGCCATACATTGCCGAGATAACTGCAGGGAGATAGTAATTGTAGGACAGTCCCTTTTTTTTTTTTTTCGTTACATCTGTTCAAGCCACTTTCTGCCACAGAAAATATACTCTAATACAGTGGCCCAGATTTATTCACTAGTCTCCCTGAATAAAAAAAAAGGGTGCAGATTAAAATTGGCAAATCTGCATCAGTGGCAGTCCTGTGTGTGGCATCTGTGTCTCATTTTCTAGCACAGAAAACATACAGTATAACAGAGGGCCTGATTTCTTGCCAATTCTCCCAGAAATAAAAAAAAAATTGGTATTGGCATTTGTGCTTGAGTGCCAGTCGTGTGTGCCATCTCTCTCAAATTGTGGGCCACAGAAAGCCTAGTGTTTTTTTTTTTTTTTTTTGGTTTTTAAATTCTCCCTGAAAAAAAATAAATAGTGGGAGATTAATATTGGCATTTGTGCTTCAGTGCCAGTCGTGTGTGCCATCTCTCTCAAATTGTGGGCCACAGAAAGCCTAGTGTCTGTTTTTTTTTATTTTGGTTTTTAAATTCTCCCTGAAAAAAAAAAAATAGTGGGAGATTAATATTGGCATTTGTGCTTCAGTACCAGTCCTGCGTGTGTGGCATCTGTCTCATTTTGTGCCACAGAAAACCGAGTGTGTAACATTGTGCCTGATTTTCCTTGCAGTCTCACCCACCTATAAAGGGATATCTAAATCCTACAGAAGTCTGAGTTCACCTTGTAAGTTGTTTTACAGTAACAAATACCGTTACTTTGGTTACGTTTTTAAAACAATGAAGAAGTCTGGTGGAAGAGGTCGTGGCCGTGGGCGTTCATTGCCAGCTGGTAATGATGGTAGTGGTGGTGGAGCATCAGGTGGTCGTGGGAAAAACAATATAGCACCTAAGTCTCGATCTGTGGAGCCAGGTTCGTCGTCTGGCTACACAAGGCCTCGAACGCTCCCTTTTCTGGGAGTAGGAAAACCGCTTTTAAAGCCGGAGCAGCAAGAGCAAGTTTTGGCTTTCCTTGCTGACTCAGCCTCTAGCTCTTTTGCCTCCTCTTCTGAAACTGTTAAATGTAAAAGCAGCGCGTCGTTAGTGGATGTTCACGCTCAGGGACAAGTCGCTCCATTGCCCTGTTCAGCAAAAACAACAACAGAGAAGGATGCGTCAGGCGACACAACGGGTTACTCCATGGAGCTCTTTACATATACCGTTCCTGGGTTAGAAAGTGAAACAGTTAACAGACCATGCCCATTACAAGTTGAATCGGACATGGAGTGCACAGATGCACAGCCACAGCCAGATTACTATGCTGTTCCTTTGACTCAGACCACCACATTGCCCTCGCAGTGTACTGATCCAGAGTAAGACCCTGATGAGACTATGGTGCCCCGTCACAAACGCTATACCACTGGCTTACACGGTAACACAGACGAAGTTGCACATGAGATAGAAGAGGAGGTCATAGATGACCCAGTTGTTGACCCCGATTGGCAGCCATTGGGGGAACAGGGTGCAGGCGGCAATAGTTCTGAAGCGGAGGAGGAGGGGCCGCAGCAGGCATCAACATAGCAACAGGTTCCATCTGCCGGGCCTGTATCTGGCCCAAAACGCGTGGCAAAGCCAAAACCAGTTGGAGGACAGCGTGGCTATCCGGTTAAAGAAGCTCAGTCTGCAAAGCCTGAAAAGGTATCCGATGCTAGAAAGAGTGCAGTCTGGCATTTTTTTAAACAACATCCAATTGATCAGCGCAAAGTCATCTGTCAAAAATGTTCAACTACCTTAAGCAGAGGTCAGAATCTGAAAAGTCTAAATACAAGTTGCATGCATAGACATTTAACCACCATGCATTTGCAAGCCTGGACTAACTACCAAACGTCCCTTAAGGTTGTAGCACCCTCGGCCAATGAAGCTAGTCAGCAACGCTGCATCCCTTCCGTCACTGTAAGGCCACCATTTTCCGCACCACCTGCAGTATCTGTGCAGGTTTCGTTGCCAGGCCAAAGCAGTCAGGGTCAGGGAATCACCAGTTTCGTAGTAGGAAACACTGCATCTAGGGCACCGGCAAGAATACCGTCTCCAACCGTCTCTCAGTCTGCCATGTTCACCGGCACCCCCGCTAGTTCCACAATCTCCAGCTCTCCAGTCCAGCTCACCCTACATGAGACTCTCATTAGAAAAAGGAAGTACTCATCCTCGCATCCGCGTACACAAGGTTTGAACGCCCACATAGCTAGACTAATCTTGTTAGAGATGATGCCCTACCGGTTAGTTGAAAGTGAAGCTTTCAAAGCCCTGATGGACTACGCTGAACCACGCTACGAGCTACCCAGTCGACACTTCTTTTCGAGAAAAGCCATCGCAGCCCTCCACCAGCATGTTAAAGAGCGCATCGTCCATGCACTCAGGCAATCTGTGAGTACAAAGGTGCACCTGACAACAGATGCATGGACCAGTAGGCAAGGCCAGGGACGTTACGTTTCCATCACAGCACACTGGGTGAATGTGGTGGATGCAGGGTCCACAGGGGACAGCAATATTGGGACAGTTCTGCCTAGCCCATGGTCTAGGAAACAGTTGGCTGTAGCCGTTCGCCCCCCCTCCTCCTCCTCCTCCTGCAGAAGCGAGAGCTCGTCTACAGACCACAGTCGCACAACCACTCCATCCGCAGCTGCCACTGTTGCACACCAGGTGTCCCATTATGCTATTGGCAAGCGTCAGCAGGCTGTATTGGCTATGAAGTGTTTGGGCGGCAACAGACACACTGCGGAAGTTCTGTCCGAGTTCTTGCAGAAAGAAACGCAGTCGTGGCTGGGCACTGTAGATCTTGAGGCAGGCAAGGTAGTGAGCGATAACGGAAGGAATTTCATGGCTGCCATCGCCCTTTCCCAACGGAAACACATTCCTTGCCTGGCTCACACCTTAAACCTGGTGGTGCAGTGCTTCCTGAAAAGTTATCCGGGGTTATCCAACCTGCTCCTCAAAGTGCGCGGACTTTGCTCGCATATCCGCCGTTCGCCCGTACACTCCAGCCGTATGCAGACCTATCAGCGGTCTTTGAACCTTCCCCAGCATCGCCTAATCATCGACGTTGCAACAAGGTGGAACTCAACACTGCACATGCTTCAGAGACTGTGCGAACAGAGGCGTGCTGTTATGTATTTGTGGGAGGATACACATACACGGGCAGGCAGTAGGATGTCAGACATGGAGTTGTCAGTTGTGCAGTGGTCGAAGGTACAAGACATGTGTCAAGTCCTTCAGTGTTTTGAGGAATGCACACAGCTGGTTAGTGCAGACAACGCCATAATAAGCATGAGCATCCCCCTAATGCGTCTGCTGATGCAAAGTTTGACGCACATAAAGGAGCAGGCGTCTGCAGCAGAGGAAAGCCTTGATGACAGTCAGCCATTGTCTGGTCAGGGCAGTGTACAGGACGAGGTAGCGGGCGAACAGGAGGAGGAGGACGAGGAGGATGATGGGGATGAGTATTTTTTTAATGAGGAAGCTTCTCCGGGGCCACTGGAAATTGGTGGCGTGGCAAGGCTGGGTTCTGGTTTTTTGAGGGACACAAGTGACGTAGATTTGCCTGTAACTGCCCCTCAACCCAGCACAATCGCAGATTTGACAACTGGAACTTTGGCCCACATGGCGGATTATGCCTTACGTATCCTCAAAAGGGACACACGCATTATTAAAATGATGACCGATGACGATTACTGGCTGCCTCCTTGATCCTCGCTATAAAGGCAAATTGCAAAATATTATGCCACATGAGAACCTGGAACAAATATTAGCAACCAAACAATCAACTCTTGTTGACCGTTTGATTCAGGCATTCCCTGCACACAGCGCCCGTGATCGTTCTCACACAAATCAGAAGTGGCGTTGGACAGAGGGGTTTTCTGACCAGGTTGTGGAGTGATTTTGCTATGACCGCAGACAGGACAGGTACTGCAGCATCAATTCAAAGTGACAGGAGACAACATTTGTCCAGTATGGTTACTAACTATTTTCCATCCCTTATCGATGTTCTCCCTCAACCGTCATTCCCATTTGATTACTGGGCATCCAAATTAGACACCTGGCCAGAATTGGCAGAATATGCATTGCAGGAGCTTGCTTGCCCAGCAGCTAGTGTGCTATCAGAAAGAGTATTCAGTGCTGCTGGTTCAATATTAACCGAAAAAAGGACTCGTCTGGCTACCCAAAATGTTGATGATCTAACCTTCATTAAAATGAACCACTACTGGATTTCGAATTCTTTTGCCCCACCTTTCCCGGCTGACACCTAGCTTTCCAATGAAAAGGTCTTGCTTCTGGACTGCTCTGACTGAGTTTTTCAATTTCGTTATTTGCAGCAGCTGTTTGTCCAGCATACGACATGTTTACACCTCCCTAAATGGCCAAACTCCCCCCACGGGCCCGTGGTCTCGCCACTTGGCGCAAGCACCCGTGAGAGTGCCGTTTGTCTGAAGAGGTGGGTGTGCACGCTTTTGGTCAACGGCACTGCCACTGGGTCCCTCATAGTACAATAAAGTGTCTGTGGCGGTGGTGGCGCGCAACCAACGTCACACACACCATTGTAATATGAGGGGCCCTGGGCCTGTACCGCCGGCCACAAGACAGTTTCCCCCCCAAGCTCAAACAGTGCTCTACGATTTGCAAAATTATCTCTCACAGCTCCACCAATATTTAGTCTATGCGCTGACATCCTTCAATGCCTTGCACTGACAATACCAATGTGTTGACATGTATGATGCCACTTAAAATAGTCAGGGGCAGTGTCCTATATTTACACCAGTAAATACTTTGCGCCAAATTACTAGGTCTGAAACTCAGCAGAGGAGCCCACCCCTGTACCTAAGTATGCTACCCTTTTGTTTTTTGGTTTTGTTGTATTGCGAGACATTAACATCTATTTATTTTTTGGGAGTACTAACTGTCAGACACTCATTACAATCGGCCTCCGCTGACAACACCAATGCTGCCTGTGTACCCCTGCAAGATAATTCCAAGTGCATAGAGCCTACTTTTGTTATGTTAGGACTACTAAGCCTGTCTGCGGTCCCTCCTTCCAATAGTCCTCCACTGACCACACCACTGCTGCCCGTGTACCCCTGGAACCTATTTTAAAGTGCCTACAGCCTACTTTTGTTATGTTAGGCCTACTAAGCCTGTCTGCGGTCCCTCTTTCCAATAGTCCTCCACTGACCACACCACTGCTGCCCGTGTACCCCTGGAAGCTATTTTAAAGTGCCTACAGCCAACTTTTGTTATGTTAGGCCTACTAAGCCTGTCTGCGGTCCCTCCTTCCAATAGTCCTCCACTGACCACACCACTGCTGCCCGTGTACCCCTGGAAGCTATTTTAAAGTGCCTTCAGCCTTCTTTTGTTATGTTAGGCCTACTAAGCCTGTCTGCGGTCCCTCCTTCCAATAGTCCTCCACTGACCAGACCACTGCTGCCCGTGTACCCATGGAACCAATTTTAAAGTGCCTATAGCCTACTTTTGTTATGTTAGGCCTACTAAGCCTGTCTGCGGTCCCTCCTTCCAATAGTCCTCCACTGACCAGACCACTGCTGCCCATGTACACCTGGACCCTATTTTAAAGTGCCTACAGCCTACTTTTGTTATGTTAGGCCTACTAAGCCTGTCTGCGGTCCCTCCTTCCAATAGTCCTCCACTGACCAGACCACTGCTGCCCGTGTACCCCTGGAACCTATTTTAAAGTGCCTACAGCCTACTTTTGTTATGTTAGGCCTACTAAGCCTGTCTGCGGTCCCTCCTTCCAATAGTCCTCCACTGACCAGACCAATGCTGTCCGTGTACCCCTGGAACCTATTTTAAATTGCATAGAGCATCCTTTTTTTAATTGTAGGCGTACTAAGTCTGTCTGCGGTCCATAATTGAAATTGTCCTCCACTGACCAGAGCAATGCTGCCTGTGTACCCCTGTAACCTTTTTTAAACTGCATTGAGCCAAATTCTTTGTTTAAGGCCTACTACCTGTGTCTGTCTGCGCCACTCAATACAGCTGTCCTCCTCTGAAAAAAGCTGAGCGTCAATAGTCTGGTTTTCAACCTATAGGAATTTGAAAACTGCATTGGGGCTACTACTTCGGTAGGGCCTACTAACAGTGTCTGCCGCTCCAAGGTGTTCTCCAGGTTGCCTCTCCATAGCTTCTATCTTCTAGCTCTCGTTAAGTAGTTGTTGAAACAACACTGCATTAGGCCTACAAGTTGGGTCTGGGTTGTAGAGACTGTGTCTGCCGCTCCAAGGTGTTCTCCAGGTTGCCTCTCCATAGCTTCGATCTTCTAGCTCTCGTTAAGTAGTTGTTGAAACAACACTGCATTAGGCCTACAAGTGGGTCTGGGTTGTAGAGACGGTGTCTTCCGCTCCAAGGTGTTCTCCAGGTTGCCTCTCCATAGCTTCTATCGTCTAGCTCTCGTTCAGTAGTTGTTGAAACAACACTGCATTAGGCCTACAAGTTGGGTCTGGGTTGTAGAGACGGTGTCTGCCGTCCCCAAGGTGTTCTCCGGGTTGCCTCTCCATAGCTTCTATCTTCTAGCTCTTGTTAAGTAGTTGTTGAAACAACACTGCATTAGGCCTACAAGTTGGCTCTGAGTTGTAGAGACGGTGTCTGCCGCTCCAAGGTGTTCTCCAGGTTGCCTCTCCATAGCTTCGATCTTCTAGCTCTCGTTAAGTAGTTGTTGAAACAACACTGCATTAGGCCTACAAGTTGGGTCTGGGTTGTAGAGACGGTGTCTTCCGCTCCAAGGTGTTCTCCAGGTTCCCTCTCCATAGCTTCTATCTTCTAGCTCTCGTTAAGTAGTTGTTGAAACAACACTGCATTAGGCCTACAAGTTGGGTCTGGGTTGTAGAGACGGTGTCTTCCGCTCCAAGGTGTTCTCCAGGTTGCCTCTCCATAGCTTCTATCTTCTAGCTCTCGTTAAGTAGTTGTTGAAACAACACTGCATTAGGCCTACAAGTTAGGTCTGGGTTGTAGAGACGGTGTCTTCCACTCCAAGGTGTTCTCCAGGTTGCCTCTCCATAGCTTCTATCTTCTAGCTCTCGTTAAGTAGTTGTTGAAACAACACTGCATTAGGCCTACAAGTTGGGTCTGGGTTGTAGAGACGGTGTCTGCCGCTCCAAGGTGTTCTCCAGGTTGCCTCTCCATAGCTTCGATCTTCTAGCTCTCGTTATATAGTTGTTGAAGTAACACTGCATTAGGCCTACAAGTTGGGTCTGAGTTGTAGAGACGGTGTCTTCCGCTCCAAGGTGTTCTCCAGGTTGCCTCTCCATAGCTTCTATCTTCTAGCTCTCGTTAAGTAGTTGTTGAAACAACACTGCATTAGGCCTACAAGTTGGGTCTGGGTTGTAGAGATGGTGTCTTCCGCTCCAAGGTGTTCTCCAGGTTGCCTCTCCATAGCTTCTATCTTCTAGCTCTTGTTAAGTAGTTGTTGAAACAACACTGCATTAGGCCTACAAGTTGGGTCTGGGTTGTAGAGACGGTGTCTGCCGCTCCAAGGTGTTCTCCAGGTTGCCTCTCCATAGCTTCGATCTTGTAGCTCTCGTTAAGTAGTTGTTGAAACAACACTGCATTGGGCCTACAAGTTGGGTCTGGGTTGTAGAGACGGTGTCTTCCACTCCAAGGTGTTCTCCAGGTTGCCTCTCCATAGCTTCTATCTTCTAGCTCTCGTTAAGTAGTTGTTGAAACAACACTGCATTAGGCCTACAAGTTGGGTCTGGGTTGTAGAGACGGTGTCTTCCGCCCCAAGGTGTTCTCCAGGTTGCCTCTCCATAGCTTCTGTCTTCTAGCTCTCGTTAAGTAGTTGTCGAAACAACACTGCATTAGGCCTACAAGTTGGGTCTGGGTTGTAGAGACTGTGTCTTCCGCTCCAAGGTGTTCTCCAGGTTGCCTTTCCTGAGCTTCTATCTTCAGGCTCTTGTTAAATAGTTGTTAAATGGAACAACTGCATTTGGCCTACTAGTTGGGTTGGGGCCTACTAACAGTGTCTGCCGCTCCTTGCTGTTCTCCTGGTTTCCTGTCCTGAAATTCCATTTTCAGGCTCTCGTTAAGTAGTTGTTAATGTTAGACTGCATTTGGCCTACTAGTTGGGTTGGGGCCTACTATCGGTGTCTGCCGCTCCTTGCTGTTCTCCTCCACTGAACAAAGCTGTGCCGCCTGTTTACTACTGTTGCCAATTTTGAACTGCATTGAGACTACTTACTGATTTGGGCCTACTCTCTGTGTCAGCCTCTCATTACAGTTGTCCTCCACTGCAATGCCCCCTGGTTAGTCCTGTTAACAATTTTGAACTGCATTTAGCCCACTTTATTCTTTGGGCCTATATCTGTGTTTCCTCCTCATCCTGCCCATTGCCCAGCCAGTGATAGATGAGTCTGCCCGTACATTGACCCATAACGCAACATTCCCCGTGCACGCTACACAGCAAGATTGTGACCCTGCTGAAAGTCAGGTTCCTCTTCCCGCATACCATACCACCTTACACGGGGACAAAGAGGAAGGTGCAGATGAAAGTGCAGGTTCCTTCATCAGGTGGGGGGAGGAATACTCGTTGGCGACGTCACTGGCACAGGGCCCCTCATAGTACGCAAAAGTGTCACTGCCGGTGGGAGGCGCCCCCGCCGTGCAAACACACCGCCGTACTTTGAGGGGCCCTGTGCCAGTGCCAATGCCAACGAGTGGGCCCCCCCTGCTTGCTCAGGATCAAAGCACTTGCAAAGTTGAAATACTTACCTCTCCCTGCTCCACTGCCGTGACGTGGTCCAGATTTCCTGGACCCACTAAATACTTGAACCAGCCCTACCCCCCACAACTTTAGCCAAATGACCCCCAATTTCCAATGCCTCACTATTATTATAAGGTAAATTAAGATTGACAAGCTTCAGTAACAAGAATGGATGTTTTTGCCATTAAAATGGGCACTGTACATGTTTTCCTGGCCTCCACTCACTGCCGACTATGCTCCCCCATTGACTTGCATTGGGTTTCGTGTTTCGGTCGATCCCCGACTTTTCGCGATAATCGGCCGATTCCACTCGACTCGACTGTTGAGATAGTCGGGTTTCGTGAAACCCGACTCGACCCTAAAAAACTAAAAGTCACTCAACCCTATAGCTGACCACATTCACCTCAGTGAAACTTGAGGGAAAGCCCACCTGGATCCATGCCAGTCACTGCAAAAAGATCTTTTCACCAGCAGAATGACTGTTCTCCTAATCACCTTGCTGGTAGTGGCAAGATTATTGCACTCTTTAGAGACACTGCATAAACTTTGAAATGTTGACAGGGACAAGAAAGTTATTCAACATCATGCTTTTCTTATAAAAGACATGGAAGGACAAAAACTGTTGGACTGTTGGCATTAGCACCACACTGCATTTTACAATGAGACTTGGACTCAGATTTTCTAGGTTCCTTAAGGTTCTTAATGAGACTAATACAATATAGAGACTCCTTTTTAAATCCAGCCAATTGGCTTAGCGGCCTAGCGGGATGGATTATTTCTGGCATTTTACAGACTTGCATACAATTTTTATTGTTTTGTTTATTGCTTTATGTAGCTGTAAAAGCGCAAATATCTGCATTACATAAGTTATTGAAGAGTGTATGTTTAAGGAAGGAATCTAAGGCTATGCCATCCATAAGTGTATAATAGACCCTGGATAACCACTGCTGACTAGGGAAGTGAGTGTCCACACTGAGGGTGGATGGGCGAAGCAGGTAGAAAGCCCCCTTATGGGTTCTAGACCCATGAGACAGTAGCTCCTTTGTGGACATCAGCTGACCCTGTGGCAGAGGTTATACCATTTACAAAAGGGGGAAATTGATATAGAAGGGTTAATGTTTTGCCTTTAATTGTCTTTTGCCTTTAATTGCTAGAATTGCTAGAATGTATTCTTATGACACTGTAGTCTGTTAGTCTCCTCTTCAAGGATTGTATACTTCTTACCTTATATGTTTTCAATAGTCAGCAAACAGCATGTTCTGGGTACGCGGGAAATAAAGGTCAGTATGACCCGGGGTAACGGGGGAGGGCTACATGAATTACATTGAGAGTTACAATTGTTGTAAATGGTATAAAATACCGCCGCTTGCTTCATTACATCAGATAAAAGTGACTTTGCTCACAATCTGTGTGTGATTTCCTTTTTTTCCTTTTTCTCCAAGCGTGCTTGTAAATGGAGGGCGTAACCTCCTAATTTGGCCTCACTGGTGATCTGGCATGTCTGACATTGGGTCAGAACGCAAACAGCTACAACAGTGGTATTCTAATTGTGCTAAAGGAGAACCTCAGCAGGTGTCTGGGCTATTACTGAAAATAAATCTCCATAGAAAGACCGACACTGATATTGTAGTCACATACTGACCATAGAGTAATAGATACTAGTCTTGTAGACTATGTAAGAGATTTCAGTACATTTATATATGGTGACTTACCGATGACGTTTTTTCCCCATTTTTTCTATCTTGCCCAGACAGCCATAACACCTTCTTAGAATCATAGATTGTTAGAGTTGGAAGGGATCCCCAGGGTCATCTTGTCCAACCCCCTGCTCAATACGGGCTTCACTAAACCGTCTCAGATGTATGTCTGTTCAGTCTCTGTTTGAAGACTTCTATTAAAGGAGAACTCACTTCTGGTGGCAGCCTGTTCCACTCATCGATCACTGACGAGCATGTGGCGGCTCTTCTGTCTTTACACCACCCTGATGTTCTATTGGCATAAAACAGACCTACAGAAAGTAGAGCGGTAGTGTAGGGAGATCATGTCTCCTTGCTCTACCACACAGCTTTACTACATCTGCGCGTGCGATACAGTTAAAGGTAGCGTCAGCTCCGGGTGGGCCCCTTTTGTGGATGGGGCCTCCTTAACTTAACTGTCCCGATAGCTATGCTACTGGGGTTGCGTGCCTCTATGCCTGCCTTGGCTAATTGCCTGTTAAAAGGCATTGCCTAAAGGAAATCATACCTTGGTATAGTAAGCACTATATACCAAAGCAATGTTTTAGTAATCTGACGATCACATTGTGACATCTCCTCGAGAGAATAAATTAAGAATTGATATAAGCCTTCTATATTTTATTTCTTCTATACACGTGTGCACAGGAGCCGTATGTTCGGGCAATATCCTCACCGATGACACCGCTTCTCATGGACTGGTTTTGTTAGGACTCACTAAGGTAGATGACTTGCTGCCCCTTCGTCGCTTCATATAAAGCAATTTCAAGAAGAAGAACGTTGCTTGTAGCGTTAAAGGATGGCATGGCTGGGCAGCCTGTCACAATATGCCATTAATGCTATGAATTTCTCTGTGTAAGGAAATATGGCTGTGACAGTGACCTTTCCAGCTGGCTATAAACATCACATTTGGCCAAAGGGCAGTAACTTTCCAGCCTTGGTACACAAGACATGATGCAATAGACAGCAACTGTCCAGATCAAGCGAATATACATTTTGCTGCAATGTGTTTATGTAAAAATAGAATGTTGCAGTCAGAGCGTGGAAAACTAGAAGCGAAATAATAACATCGAAATATGTTGTGCGATTGAGCACTACAGGGCCATCAATAACGCCCTTTTAGATGGTCCAAAAAGAAGACATAAAATGGTCTTGTACTAACCCTATAAGATGATGGCGTGTCAGCACGTCAAGTACAGCACTGCTACATGAATGGACAAATTCTACCAGACTGATCCCACCATAAAAATACAAATACCATGCTTTTTGTTAATAGTTCCCTATGGTGGACAGATGCCATGGCATACATCCATTATATGGACACTGAAGGACCCATTCCTTATGAGCATACACACACCACAGTAGCCACAAAACACTATGCTTACATAATGGGAACATTATAAACGATTCATGCTGTCCAAGCCACGGGCAGCATGAATCAGATACAGGCTGATTTCAGCCAAGAACAGTGGATATAAAAAATCCACACATCCCTGTTAAACAAGATTTTTGCCCATTTATTCTAATAAGGAACTAAGATATATACCGTACAGTCACTTCACAGCTTATCACCAACCTAAGGTCCTTTCTTAACCCATAGTAAAATATTATTCTGAACATGTGTCTTCAGCAGCACACAGCTCTCCAGTCTCTTCATTTCCTTGTTGCTGGGGGATTTTGGCACTGCTCCATGAATAACAGTTCTGGTTAGTATTCGTCTGCTGAGCTTATCGTGCTAGTGCAGCGCCCCAGAGTCCTGGTCATTGCAGTAATGTTGTTCTTCCACCAGGGGGAGTGATGTTACATCTGAAGGCAATGAAGGAGATCTTCTGTCCAGGTATCACAACCACAATACACACTTCACACTCCAGGCCGCCAGGGGGAGCCATGCTTCAATCTATTAGGGCCCTCCTCACAATTAGGTAAAACTGATAGTCTAGACAGAAAGTTAGGAGGAGGAGAGGAGAGCAGACGGAGGTCTGTGGGAGAACGAGGGTTCACGGAGATGCGCCTGCCCCACTTGCGGCAGCATCCAAAGAAAGAGACATTGATAGGAATTCTGTTGCAGTGAGTGAGAAACGAAGTCATAGCAAAAGGAGAGGAACATCAGGGGGAGACCAGCTAGAAGCACACTGCCTCCTTCTGAAGCGCAGTACTGGTAGCCAGAACACTGAGGGAGTAAGGATCTCTATGCTTTACTTCAGAGAATCGCAGGACAGTTGATTCCACGTTGGCTGCCCGACCATATACCCAGGAGACACGGTGGAAACTTGTGGGGGCCGGGGCGTCTCTAGGGTCCCTATAAAAAGCCTCAGGCCATCAGTCATACGGGTTTGTCCTATCCATCAGGGGGACAGAGAGGAAGAGACTTAACACCTACGATAGTTGTGAGGACTTCACCGAGAAAATCAGCAGGGAGGTACTACAACACTTAGGCACTAAAGGAAGGCTATTGAATTCCACCTGGATAGGGGGACTCTGGATTTGCCTTCAGACCGGCCGGACTCTGCCTACCCTGTGGTCCCTACCCTGGACTGTGGATGCTGAAGCCTTCAGTAAAGGTAAAGAGACTGCAACCTTGTGTCCTCGTTATTCACTGCGCCTTACATGATCCACCATCTACACTCTGGGAAGCCCTGGGGACATACTTCACCTGTGGGAAGGTATACCATCTGGCTGCCATTACATCACCCCAGCGGACCCCTAAGCAGCGTCGGTCACCCTGACCGAATATCACAGGTGGCGTCACGAACATTATCCCTTTAAAGACCTTCCCCCAACTTATCAACGGATGTTCCCCTAGGGCCACAGACCGGGTCAGCCACCGTGACATCCCCACTGAGAACAGAAGGGCCCGGATCCGAGTAACCCCTAGCCTTTTGGGGTGATCCACTAGTATGACACGTTCAGGTCCCTCACTGACTTGTTCTGAAATCTACACTGTTATTATATTTGCATATAAAGATAACAAAGCCTTTGAACAAGCACATGGCTGGGAAAGTGAGAGCAGTGATTAAGAGAACTGCTCTGGAAGCAATGTCAGGTAGGGGGTCAAGAGCTTGTGATTTTGCAGAACTAATAACATCTGCTCCAGATCAAAGACTGAAAGGGAGGTGAGGTGGGCAGCGAACTGCTTTATAGAAATTAATAGGCTGGAGAGAGCTGACTGGGATATCAAAAGTTAACACCTCTCGTGGAGTGTAACTACTGTGCACACTGGCCCTGGTGACTGAGCTCCTTGGAAACCAGTTGTACACTGTGTAATTTAAAAGCTCTCACAGCAGTAGAAAGCAACGAAAGCAGATAGAAGCAAGTCATCTGCAAATTTGCCTATTTCCATACTTAGTAAAACAATTTAACCCCTTAGTGATGGAGCCAAATTTTTTAAATCTGACCAGTGTCAATTTATGTGGCAATAACTCCAGAATACTTCAACAAATCCCAGTGATTTTGAGACTGTTTTTTCGTGACACATTATACTTTATGATAATGGTAAATTTAGGTTGATATGTTTTGTGTTTATAAAAAAAAATCAGAAATTTGAGAAAAAATTTAAAAAATTTGCAATTTTCAAACTTTGAATGATTATCCCTTTAATCCAAACAGTCATACCACAGCAAACCATTAATAAATAACATTTCCCACGTGTCTGCTTTACATCAGCACCATTTGTAAAATGTTATTTTATTTTGTTAGCATTTTAGGAGGTATAAAAATGTAGCAGTAATTTTTCATTTTTCCAAGGAAATTTACAAAATTTATTTTTTTTAGGGACCTATACATGTTTAAAGTGACTTTAGTGGACCCATATATTGGGAAACCCCCCAAAGTGATACCATTTAAAAAAAAAACCTGACAGCTGCTGGATTGTCACCTGTATGGGGAGGCTATTCTCTAATATCTCAGGTCAGTTAAAAGGCGTATTGGCTGTCATTAAGGGGTTAATAACATGAGAACACTGCATTAACCTCTTAAGAGCTATTTTTCATTTTCCTCCCGTTCTTCCAAGAGTTATAACTTTCTTATCTTTTCTGCTCACATAGATGTATGAGGGTTTGTTTTCTGCAAAGAAAGTTGTACTTTTAAATGTCACCATTTATTTTACCATATAATGTACTGGAAAATGGAAGAAAATTCTAAGTGAGGTGAAATTGAGAAAAAAAAAAACAATTCTGCATTTGTTTTTTTTGTTTTTTTTCACGGTGCAGTAAGAATGACCTGTACAATAACCTAGTGACTTGTATGACGGTTTGTCTTTTGCAGTGTGACCTTGTGTTTCTATTGATACTATTTTGGGGAAGATATGACATTTTTATCACTTCTTATTGCTTTATTTTGAAGCATTGAAGCGACGGAAAAAACGCTATTTTTCATTTCAATTTTTACCAATTGGGCAAGTTAATGTTATTGTATGATAAATCAAAAAATCTGTGTTATTTGATGATAAATCATAAATGGTAAATGGTGGATGATTAAAATGTGTATGTTTTTTAATACTTTTTTCATTTATTTTATTATTCCCTTTGAGAGACTTGAATCTGTGATCGTTGGAATCTTTGTACTATTTACAGCAATACCAACATATTGCTGTAGATAACACAAATCATGGTCTCCAAAAATAGAGTTATGAAAATATTTTTGAGGTTTTATTCTTATGGCATTCATACTTTGGTAATAATGAACTAGCAGTATGATTCTCTGAGTCAGTGTGATAATGGCAAGACTAAACACTCATTTTTTATTTAAATGGAGAGAAAAAATAAAAATTCATAACAATTTTAGCTTGTGCCAACATTTTCTGAAACCTATAAGGCCGGCGTCACACTAGAGAGTTTTACGGACGTATGAGAGGCGCAAAAACAATGCATTGCACACGGACCAATGATTCTCTATGGGGCAGCTCCTATCTGCCGTATATTTCGCAGCCGTATTTTACAGGCTGAGAAAATCATAGCATGCTGCGTTTGTCAGCGTATTGCGCAAAACTCACAGATATATCAGTGGATATTAGATTATTATCGATGTGGCACGGAAATATTGCATTTACATTGAAAAGTATTGTCTCTGGTTATGGGCTAGAGACGTCGAGTCTGCTCTAGGGGCAATTATCTTCACATGCAATGTAGCTCCTATTTACTAATGAAGAAGTACACAGTAATAGCTTCTCGCTATTTATCGATATGCAGAGGAGGATGTGTGAGGTGGCCAGGGTGGTAGTCGTAGCGAGGAGCTGCTGCGTTCCCATACCCTGGCACCCCACAAAGGAAACATAATGTCCCATCTGTTGCATGTAAAATGTGCGAAGTAGGAAACTCACATTTGACTCCTGGGTTCCTTCCGATTCTGTGATCTCAGCTCCAGAGTCAAGGTTCACACAAACAATTCCCAACTCCATGTTCTTACTAAACAGTTCAACTTTACTTGGAAAAAACAGAGGTTCGGGTATAGCCGTAACACAGTTCACATCCAATTACATTCCATGAGCTCTCCCTGCATCTCTTCTGACAACTTCTGTCCCGCAATGTTCCTTTCACTTCTGCGGCTTCCGTGCCCCTAGGTCCCCCATCTTCCTCCCATTCCCCCTGTCTGGTTTCCCTTGGAAAAAGGTAAAAGGCGCGCTCAACTCTGCCTAGTCCCTGCCTTTGGCCCCGTATCCTCTTTGGAATGGTTACTTCTTTAGATGGTGACCGTGCGCACACTGCTTAGCCTGGGGTCCCTCATTGCCTCCCCAATCTCCAGCCCCAAGGCTATCTGTCTTCCCTCTCTCCTAAAGGTACCGTCACATTAAGCGACGCTGCAGCGATATCGATAACGATGCCGATCGCTGCAGCATCGCTGTGTGGTCGCTGGAGAGCTGTCACACAAACAGCTCTCCAGCGACCAATGATGCCGAGGTCCCCGGGTAACCAGGGTAAACATCGGGTTACTAAGCGCAGGGCCGCGCTTAGTAACCCGATATTTACCCTGGTTACCTAAAAAAAACAAACACTACATACTTACATTCCGGTGTCTCTCGCGTCCCTCGCTGTCAGCTTCCCGCACTGACTGTGAGCGCCGGCCGGCCGTAAAGCAGAGCACAGCGGTGACGTCACCGCTGTGCTTTACGGCCGGCGCTCACAGTCAGTGCGAGAAGCTGACGGCGAGGGATGCGACAGACACCGGAATGTAAGTATATAGTGTTTGGTTTTTTTTAGGTAACCAGGGTAAATATCGGGTTACTAAACGTGACCCTGCGATGTTTACCCTGGTTACAAGTGAAGACATCGCTGAATTGGCAGCACATGAAGAGAAGGACAGCACCACAGCAATTGTGAAAAAACAGCTCCCGTATTTATTCCGCCATCTGGAGCTGTTTTTTCACAATTGCTGTGGTGCTGTCCTTCTCTTCATGTGCTTCTGAATTTACCTACTGGGATGGATCCCCTGGTGAGGACATGCACCCTTTTGTCCATAGAGACGTTACCATTATAGGGTGCAGCTTTACTACTAATACTGATAATCGCTGAATCGGCGTCACACACGCCGATTCAGCGATGTCAGCGGGAGATCCAGCAACGAAATAAAGTGCTGGACTTCTAGCTCCGACCAGGGATCTCACAGCAGGATCCTGATCGCTGCTGCGTGTCAAACACAACGAGATCGCTATCCAGGACGCTGCAACGTCACGGATCGCTATCATTATCGTTGTAAAGTCGCTCAGTGTGAAGGTACCTTTACTAGATCACTAGTCCTCTGATCCTAATCAGGAAGTCTCTCAACTATATCTCACTGCTCTATGCTACCCCCATCTCTAGCTTCTCCCAACTGGAAAGCCCCTTATTCTAACTAGGCTTATTCTGGAACACTCCTTTCTTTACTTTTATTGTGCCCCAATAATCTATTCTCAATATTGTCCTATCCTATCTTCTATGTCTTTCCCTAATCTTATACAAAGTAGATGTAAAGCACATACACATTATAATAACATTAAGCGAATACAATAATGTTCATAAAACTCTATGGAACAGCACATATTTAATACTAATGAACGGAGAGGCACATGGAGGTCTCTGTCACCCCCTTACAGATGCTTCAATGATCTTGATTAATTTGATCCATAACACCTTTCCCTTTTTAGAGATGACATGGAAGATTAATTCACAGATTATCTACCAAGCACATCTCACCAGCTTCTACATGGCGAGCTATAACCAATCAGTATCTAACAATGACATAACCTGTTTTTTTTTCTGGGTCATTAGTTGGTTGCATCAACCTTCCTAGGTTCTATCTTCATAGGTCACCCTGAGTGTCCAGCTAGGAGAATTTCATTGGCTACCCTCAGTAATTACTCCTGAAACCACTAGGGCACAATGAGTTGGGTGCACACAACACTACCATCATTATGACATGTCTCTAAAGCAGGGGTGTGCGATTAATTTTCCTGAGGTGCCACATGAGAGACCGTGACTGTTGGGGACTGACAAACCAATAGACTGAAATTAATTATACTCAATATTAATATTACCGTATTACTGTAGATACTTGTGTATAAGCTGACTTTTTCAGCACATTTTTTGTGTTGAAAACGCTCCCCTCAGTTTATACACGAGTCATTGTCCCAGAATGACGGTGGGCAGAATGATGGTGGGAGAGGGGGAGCGGCGGAGCAGCGGGTCACAGAGGCAGCTGCCGGCGGCTGCAGCTAAAGCCTGTGCCACTTTTCAGCTTTTGATTTTCCACAAAAATTTAAAATAACCAATACAATTTGTTCAACTTCACAATTGTGTTCTACTTGTTGCTGATTCTTCACCAAAAATTTACATTTCATATCTTTATGTTTGAAGCTTGATATGTGGGAGAAGGTTGAAAAGTTCCAAGGAGCCGAATACTTTCTCAAGGCACTGTATATACAGTATGAGCTCCCTATATACAGTATGAGACCCCCATAGCCTTCTATTTACAATACCTGCACCCACATAGTGCCCTATATACATGCAAACATCTGATACACATATAAAGAAAAAAAACACATACTCACCTTGCTCCCTTTACCCTGGCACTCTGTTCTTGTCTCCCCATCACTGTCCTCTCCCCACACCCATCACTGTCCTCTCCCCACTCCCATCATTGTACTCTCCCCATTTTCTTCACTGTCCTCTCCACACTCCCACCACTGTCTTCTGCCCACTCTCATCACTGTCTTCTCCCCCATATTTCATAATTGTCCTCTCCCCCATATCCCATCGTTGTCCTTTCTCTGAAATCCCATCATTGTCCTCTCCCCCACATCCCATCATTATCCGCTCTCCACTCCCATCACTGTCCTCTCCCCACTCCCATCACTGTCCTCTCCCCACTTCCATCACTGTCCTTTTCCCACTCCAATCACTGTCCTCTCCTCACTCCCATCATTATCCACTCCTCATATACCATCATTCTCCTCTCCCTGCTCCCATCATTGTCCTCTTCCCACTCCAATCACTGTCCTCTCCCCACATCCCATCATTGTCCTCTCCTCACTCCAATTATTGCCCACTCCCCACATCCCATCATTCTCCTCTCTCCACATCCTATCATTGTCCTCTCTCCAGTGTTTTGGGGAAAAAACACACTCACCTCACTGTCCATTCCCCCACAGCATTACTTCTTTCTTAATGGTTGGCAACTTTCTAAATGACAAAGGCACGTGCTGCATGCTGAAATCATCATGCTGCACGCGCCTGTGCCACTGAGAGGGCGCAGGCCAGGAAGCTGAGGGTGTGCTTCTGTAGCTCTGCTGACATTTTCTCTTGTAGGCAATGGAGCTGCTGAATCGCTCCCTGCCCAGCACACAGCACATGATGAGGGCAATCTGGCCATAATGCTGAAGGAAGGGTTAGAGGGCGCTGGAGTGATAGTCATGGCCGACAGTAATCCCGGTACGGGGATGGTTTTCTCACAGACGGCTCCGGAATAAATGAGACACACTCCGGGTTAATTTAATCGACAACTTCTTTACTCAGCACAGCTTCATCAATTACAGGCACTTCGGGTAACGTGTACAACACAGTCTTCTCTATCCCTGCTGTCCTTATCCTTCTCTATATTCAGCCCCGGGTCGGACCGCTTCTTTCAGTCCCGTAGATTCTATTAAATCTGGAATTCCTGCTTCACATGGGGGAGTCCTAATACCGTTTCACCCCGTTTCTAAGTACTGCTACCCAGGCAAAGATCTGCCAAATCTCGTGTAGAGTGTCCGTGGTGACCTGTCTTCTTGCTCTATAGGGACAGACTTCCTTCAGCTGCATTCGCAGCGCTTCCATTCTCTTTTCCTCCTAGAAGAACTCATCTTTTGGAAGGGCACTGAAAAATTAGCAATCTCACTTGTAGAAGAACTCAACAAGAATAATTGGGGCATTTCCTTCACATACAATGTAAATAAAGAGAAAATCCATTATTTGGATCTAGAAATCAGTCATTCAAACAAAAAAATTATAACCAAAACCCACTTTAAAAAAACAGATTCTAATGGTTTTTTGGATTTTCGGAGCGCACACTATTCCAAATGGAAAAAGAATATACCGTTTAGTAAATATCGGTGCATCCGCAAAAATAATACGGTAGACACAGACTATGTGGAACAATCCTAATTTTGACAAAAAAGTTCTTGGATAAAAAATACCTGAAAAAACTCATAGCAGAAGCTTATGAAACAAACTTGAAAAAAACTTAAAATGAGTGTCTGTACAAGAAACTCATAAACAATAAACAAACTTCTAATTCAAACATCGAACAAACGAAGACGTGCAAAAACAAAAATGAAAACACTATAGAAAAAAATACTAGATGGGAATATAATTTCATCACAGCTTTTAATCAGGGAAGCGTGCAAGTAAGACTTTAAATAAGTATTGGTACATCCTAAGAAAGGATTCTTTTTTAAAACAATGGTTACCTAAGTATCCCGGTATCACATTTCGGAGGGGAGTTACAATTAAAAACATCATTGCTCCTAGTAATTTGGGGAAACCCTTTTCCTCTTTAAATACGAAAGAGACTCCTATACAACATCCTTTTGGAGTTTTCAAATGTGGATCTAAAAAGTGTCACTGCTGCAACATCATCAGCCATAAACAAAACTGTATTACCGTATATACTCGAGTATAAGCCGACTCACAAAAAACTGGGAAAACTTAATGACTTGAGTATAAGCCTAGGGTGGGAAATGCAGCAGCTACCGGTAAATGTCAAAAGTAAAAATAGATACCAATAAAAGTAAAATTAATTGAGACATCAGTAGGTTAAGTGTTTTTGAATATCCATATTGAATCAGGAGCCCCATATAATGTGTTATGACCGGTGACCTTGGAGCCGCATGAATAACTTTCACTGGAGTAGGTGGTAACTGTACTGACCGCAAATCCTGATCTGACCCCGCCACTAGAAGTAGCCGTGGGGTGTGCCTAACAAACCCTAGACACCTCGTCACAGCCGGAGAACTAAATACCCCTATAGATGGAAATAGGAATACTATCTTGCCTCAGAGCAGAACCCCAAAGGATAGGCAGCCCCCCACGAATATTGACTGTGAGTAGGAGAGGAAAGACACACGTAGGCAGAAAACAGGATTTAGCAAAAGAGGCCACTCTAGCTAAAATAGGAAAGGATAGGACAGAGTTCTGTGCGGTCAGTATTAAAACCCTTCCAAAAATATCCACAGATTATACAAAAAATTCCTCCATCTAACTAAAGACGTGGAACGTATATCTGCAACTCCAGAGAATCCTACACACAGAGCAGAAATACAATCAAAAATCCAGCACACAGCATGTGTGCCATAGAAAAAAAAACAGACACTTATCTTTGATGAATTGGCAGCTAAGCAGGAGAAACCAGACAGAGGTCCAACACCTCCCAAGAACCATTGACAACTGGGAAGGACTAAAGAATCCTGCAAACCTAAATACCCCAGTCAGAGTTGCAATCAGCAGAAACACCTGACCATGACTGCAGCCCTGGGACAACTGCATTACCACCTACAACCACCGGAGGGAGCCCAAAAGCAGAATTCACAACAGTACCCCCCCCCCTTGAGGAGGGGTCACCGAACCCTCACCAGAGCCCCCAGGCCGATCAGGACAAGCCAGATGAAAGGCACAAACCAAATCAGCGGCATGGACATCAGAGGCAAAAACCCAACATATTTCCGCAATAAAGATCTATGGAAGACATTATGGATCACAAAAGAGGCCGGAAGTGCCAGTCGAAAAGACACCGGATTAATAATCTCAGAAATCCTGTAAGGACCAATAAACCGATGCTTAAACTTAAGAGAAGAAACCTTCATAGGAACATGACAGGAAGACAACCAGACAAGATCCAAAACCCGAAGCCGGGAACCAACACACCGACGACAGTTAGCAAAACGTTGAGCCTCCTCCTGAGACAACACCAAATTGTCCACCACATGAGCCCAAATCTGCTGCAACCTGTCAACCACAGAATCCACACCAGGACAGTCAGAAGGCTCAACCTGCCCAGAAGAAAAACGAGGATGAAAACCAAAATTACAAAAAAAAGGCGAAACCAAAGTAGCCGAACTAGCCCGATTATTAAGGGCAAACTCGGCCAATGGCAAGAAAGCCACCCAATCATCCTGATCAGCAGACACAAAGCATCTCAAATAAGTCTCCAAAGTCTGATTAGTTCGCTCGGTCTGGCCATTTGTCTGAGGATGAAACGCAGAAGAAAAAGACAAATCAATGCCCAGCCTAGCACAAAAGGCCCGCCAAAACCTAGAAACAAACTGGGAACCTCTGTCGGACACAATATTCTCCGGAATACCATGAAAACGAACCACATGCTGAAAAAACAACGGAACCAAATCCGAAGAGGAAGGCAATTTAGGCAAAGGCACCAAATGAACCATCCTCTGGGAAACCGGAAGATCCGAAATAAAATCCATAGAAATATGCGTCCAGGGCCTCTCAGGGACCGGCAATGGCAAAAGCAAGGCTTGGCCCGCGCACAAGTTCCACAGGACTGCACAAAAGAACGCACATCATGCGACAAAGAAGACCACCAAAAGGACCTACCAACCAAATCTCTGGTACCAAAAATGCCAGGATGACCGGCCAACACGAAACAGTGAACCTCAGAAATCACTTTACTAGTCCATCTATATATATCCTACATAAGAAAAGGGAGCTCCCGACCCATATAGCAACTGAGATCTAATAATCACATATACAATGAGATCAGATCAAACATAATTTTATTACATCCTTCTTAAAACTCAGAAACACTGAATATACAAACAGTAACCATTGGACAAGTGTGCAAGATTGGAAGGAGAGAGCAAAAAGGCAAAAATACACGGTGAATATATGCAAATCATCCCTACGAAGACAGGTCAGGAGAAATCTTAGCCACTAGAGTATGTTGGCCCAGAACCTGTCTCATCAAACCAGGAGGCAGCGATCAAACTAATGTTACAGGCCGGAGCAGAGCATAATAGATCCGGATACCTGCTGACCTCTAGCCGCCGCTGCTTATACACCACATATCTCATATGAGTAAACAAAGTGCCAAAGCAAGAGAAAGTGCAGATAGTGCAAAATTAGCAGCAATAGGTTCGTAATCTATCTTACCCATGTGGGGAGGTAGTGATGCAGTCACCGTGTATCCGGTGGGGCAGTGCGGATACACGGTGACTGCATCACTACCTCCCCACATGGGTAAGATAGTGCAAAATTAGCAGCAATAGGTTCGTAATCTATCTTACCCATGTGGGGAGGTAGTGATACAGTCACCGTGTATCCGCACTGCCCCACCGGATACACGGTGACTGCATCACTACCTCCCCACATGGGTAAGATAGATTACGAACCTATTGCTGCTAATTTTGCACTATCTGCACTTTCTCTTGCATTGGCACTTTGTTTACCCATATGAGATATGTGGTGTATAAGCAGCGGCGGCTAGAGGTCAGCAGGTATCCGGATCTATTATGCTCTGCTGCGGCCTGTAACATTAGTTTGACCGCTGCCTCCTGGTTTGATGAGACAGGTTCTGGGCCAACATACTCTAGTGGCTAAGATTTCTCCTGACCTGTCTTCGTAGGGATGATTTGCATATATTCATCGTGTATTTTTGCCTTTTTGCTCTCTCCTTCCAATCTTGCACACTCGTTCAATGGTTACTGTTTGTATATTCAGTGTTTCTGAGTTTTAAGAAAAATGTAATAAAATTATGTTTGATCTGATCTCATTGTATATGTGATTATTAGATCTCAGTTGCTATATGGGTCGGGAGCTCCCTTTTCTTATGTAGGATATATGTTGCTTTTGGGAGTGACTCTTCTTGCTTAGTGCAAGTTTAATGATTATATGGATATCCAGCATGTCAGGTTTTGTTAATTTACTAGTCCATCTGTCAGGAACAAACAATTTCCCCACAGGACAGCGGTCAGGTTTGTCAACCTGAAATTCCTGAAGAACCCGTCGTAAATCAGGGGAAATGGCAGAAAGGACCACCCCCTCTTTCAGAATACTGACCGGCTCTAAGACCTCAGGAGAATCAGGCAAAAAACTCCTAGAGAGGGCATCAGCCTTAATATTCTTAGAACCCGGAAGGTATGAGACCACAAAATCAAAACGGGAAAAAAACAAGGACCATCGAGCCTGTCTAGGATTCAACCGTTTGGCAGACTCGAGGTAAATCAGATTCTTATGATCGGTCAGGACCACAACACGGTGCTTAGCTCCCTCAAGCCAATGTCACCACTCCTCAAACACCCATTTCATAGCCAACAACTCCCGATTGCCGACATCATAATTGCGTTCAGCAGGCGAAAACTTACGGGAAAAGAAGGCACACGGTTTCATTAAGGAACCAACAGGATCCCTCTGAGACAAAACGGCCCCTGCCCCAATCTCAGAAGCGTCAACCTCAACCTGAAACGGAAGAGAAACATCCGGTTGGCGCAACACTGGAGCAGAAGTAAATCGACGTTTAAGCTCCTGAAAGGCAGAGACAGCCGCAGAGGACCAATTCGCCACATCAGCGCCCTTCTTCGTCAAATCGGTCAAGGGTTTAACCATGCTGGAAAAATTAGCAATGAAACGGCGATAAAAATTTGCAAAACCCCAAAATTTCTGAAGGCTCTTCACGGATGTGGGCTGAATCCAATCATGAATGGCCTGAACCTTAACCGGATCCATCTCTATAGACGAAGGAGAAAAAATGAAGCCCAAAAAAGAGACTTTCTGCACCCCAAAGAGACACTTAGACCCTTTCACAAACAGGGCATTGTCACGAAGGATCTGAAATACCATCCTGACCTGTTGCACATGAGAAAAATATCAAAATATCGTCCAAATATACAATCAAGAATTTATCAAGATAAGTCCGGAAGATATCATGCATGAAGGACTGAAAAACAGATAGAGCATTAGAGAGTCCGAATGGCATCACAAGGTATTCAAAATGGCCTTTCGGGCGTGTTAAACGCAGTTTTCCATTCATCACCCTGCTTAATACGAACAAGATTATATGCCCCTCGAAGGTCAATCTTGGTAAACCAACTAGCTCCCTTAATCCTAGCAAACAAATCGGAAAGCAAAGGTAAAGGGTATTGAAACTTGACCGTGATTTTATTCAAGAGGCGATAATCTATACAGGGTCTCAAGGAACCATCTTTTTTAGCAACAAAAAAGAACCCCGCTCCCAACGGTGAAAAGATGGCCAAATATGCCCTTTCTCCAAAGACTCCTTAATATAGTTCCGCAAGGCGGTATGTTCAGGCACAGATAGATTAAAAAGTCGACCCTTAGGAAACTTACAGCCTGGAATCAAGTCAATAGCACAATCGCAGACCCTGTGCGGTGGAAGAAAACTGGACTTGGGCTCATCGAATACATCCTGAAAATCAGACAAAAACTCTGGAATCTCAGAAGGTGAAGAAGAGGAGATTGACATCAAAGGAACATCATTATGAACCCCCTGACAACCCCAACTAGTCACAGACATGGACTTCCAGTCCAACACAGGATTATGTACCTGCAACCATGGAAAACCCAGCACAATAACATCATGCAAATTATGCAACACCAGAAATCGACAATCTTCCTGATGGGCTAGCGCCATGCGCATGGTTACCTGTGTCCAAAACTGGGGCTTATTTCTAGCCAAGGGTGTAGCATCAATGCCCCTCAAAGGAATAGGGTTCTGCAAAGGCTGCAAGGGAAAACCACAACACTTGGCAAACTCAAAATCCATTAAATTCAAGGCGGCGCCTGAATCCACAAACGCCATGACAGAAAATGATGACAATGAGCAGATCAAGGACACAGATAACAGAAATTTAGGTTGTACAGTACTGATGGTAATTGAACTGGCGATCCTCTTTGTCCGCTTAGGGCAGACAGAAATGACATGAGAAGCATCGCCACAATAATAACACAACCTATTTTGACATCTGAAACCTTGTCGTTCCGTTCTAGACAGAATTCTATCACATTGCATAGACTCAGAAATTTGCTCTGAGGATAACGCCACAGCACGGACAGTTCTGCGCTCCCGCAGGCGTCGGTCAATCTGAATGGCCATAGACATAGAATCACTCAGACCGGAAGGCGTGGGAAACCCCACCATAACATCTTTAACGGATTCAGAAAGCCCCCTTCTGAAAGTTGCCGCCAAAGCATCATTATTCCATTTAGTCAATACAGACCATTTTCTGTTATGATCCGGTGACTTTGGAGCTGCATGATAACTTTCACTGGAGATGGTGGCCACTGTACTGACCGCAATCCTGAACTTAACACCGCAACTAGAAGTAGCCGTGGAGTGTACCTTACACACCTAGACACCTCGTCACAGCCGGAGGACTAATTACCCCTAAAGATGGAAAGAGGAATACTATCTTGCCTCAGAGAAAATCCCCAAAGGATAGACAGCCCCCCACAAATATTGGCGGTGAGTCGGAGAGGAAAAAACACACACAGGCAGAAAACAGAATTTAGCACAGGAGGCCACACTAGCTAAATAGGACAGAGTTCTGTGCGGTCAGTAAAAAACCCTTCAAAAACATCCACTGCAGAAATAACAAAATACCTACATCAAACTAATAGATGTAAGAGTGGAAATCTGTAACTCCAGTGAATCCTACAATCAGAGCAGGAATAAAACTGAAACCAGCACACAGCAGTGTGCCACAGATACAAAGAACCAAACACTTATCTTTGCAGAATTTGGTAGCAGGCAGGAGAAGCCAGAAAGTAAACCATCACTTCACAAGAAACATTGACAACTGGCAAGGGCTAATGAATCCTGCACACTTAAATATCCCAGTCCGAACAGCAATTAGCAGATACACCTGGCCAAGACTGTGACTCAGAGACATCAGCATTCCCACCTACAACCACTGGAGGGAACCCAAGAGCAGAATTCACAACAATTTTCTGAATTTCTGACAATACAATTCTGCCGCCTCTTGACCCTGAGACAGGGCCAACAAGGTCTTCTCAGCTTGATCCACAGAATTAGGTTCATCATATAATAGTCCTAAAGCCTGAAAAAAGGAGTCAATATTAAGCAAAGCCGGATTCCCAGATTCCAGGGAAAACGCCCAATCCTGCGGGTCGCCACGCAGCAGGGAGATTTGTTGTGAATTCTGTGGCTGAATTCACTCCTGTGGTCACAAGTGGTACTGCAGCTTCTGAGCTTCCTCCCTCAGGTGTTCTGGTGAGCTCGTTGGCTGCTTTGTTATTTAACTCCGCCTGATTCTGTCTTCCTTGCTCCTTGTCAATGTTCCAGTGTTGGATCTGAGCTTCTGGATCTTTCCTGTGGCCTGCTGCTCTGCTTAGATAAGTGCTTCTTTGCTTTTGTTGCTACTTTTTCTGTCCAGCTTGTCAATTCGTTTTGCTGGAAGCTCTGAGACGCAAAGGGTGTACCGCCGTGCCGTTAGTTCGGCACGGTGGGTCTTTTTTGCCCCCTTTGCGTGGTTTTTTGCTTTAGGGTTTTTTGTAGACTGCAAAGTTCTCTTTGCTATCCTCGCTCTATCTAGAATATCCGTCCTCACTTTGCTGAATCTATTTCATCCCTACGTTTGTCTTTTCATCTTGCTAACAGTCATTATATGTGGGGGGCTGCCTTTTCCTTTGGGGTATTTCTCTGAGGCAAGTCAGGCTTGTTTTTCTATCTTCAGGCTAGTCAGCTCCTCAGGCTGTGCCGAGTTGCATAGGTAGTGTCAGGCGCAATCCACAGCTGCCTTTAGTTGTGTTTAGGATAGGTTCAGGTATTGCGGTCTACAGAGATTCCACGTCTCAGAGCTCGTTCTATTGTTTTTGGGTTATTGTCAGATCACTGTATGTGCTATGATTGCTGGCACACTGTGTCACTGGATTGCCTACATAACAGTACAAGGAGCCAACCTAATGATTCTCCAAAGAGGGAAAAAAGAAGTTCTGACATCATTTTTTTTTCTCAGCTCTGTGTTCAGTCTTTTTTTTCCCCTAGACATTTGGGTGTTTCAGGACACAGGTGTGGACATGGATATTCAGGGTCTGTGCTCTTCAATCTCGTTACAAATGTACAAAGGATTCAAGATACTATTGATCAGAAATCTATGTTAGAACCAAGAATTCCTATTCCTGATTTGTTTTTTGGTGATAGAACTAAGTTTCTTAATTTCAAAAATAATTGTAAGCTATTTCTGGCCTTGAAACCTCATTCTTCTGGTAATCCTATTCAACAGGTTTTGATTATTATTTCTTTTTTGCGCGGCGACCCTCAGGACTGGGCATTTTCTCTTGCGCCAGGAGACCCTGCATTGAGTAATGTCAATGCGTTTTTCCTGGTGCTCGGATTACTTTACGATGAGCCTAATTCAGTGGATCAGGCTGAGAAAAATTTGCTGGCTTTGTGCCAGGGTCAGGATGATATAGAAGTATATTGTCAGAAATTTAGGAAGTGGTCAGTACTCACTCTGTGGAATGAATCTGCGCTGGCAGCTTTGTTCAGAAAGGGTCTCTCTGAGGCTCTTAAGGATGTCATGGTGGGTTTTCCTATGCCTGCTGGTTTGAATGAGTCTATGTCTTTGGCCATTCAGATCGGTCGACGCTTGCGCGAGCGTAAATCTGTGCACCATTTGGCGGTATTGTCTAAGATTAAACCTGAGCCTATGCAGTGCGATAGGACTATGACCAGAGTTGAACGGCAAGAACACAGACGTCTGAATGGTCTGTGTTTCTACTGTGGTGATTCCACTCATGCTATTTCTGATTGTCCTAAGCGCACTAAGCGGTTCGATAGGTCTGCCGTCATTGGTACTGTACAATCCAAATTCCTTCTGTCCATTACCTTGATATGCTCTTTGTCATCGTATTCTGTCATGGCGTTTGTGGATTCAGGCGCTGCCCTGAATCTGATGGATTTGGATTATGCTAAACGTTGTGGGTTTTTCTTGGAGCCTTTGCGGTGTCCTATTCCATTGAGAGGAATTGATGCTACACCTTTGGCCAAGAATAAACCTCAGTACTGGACCCAGCTGACCATGTGCATGGCTCCTGCACATCAGGAAGTTATTTGCTTTCTGGTGCTACATAACCTGCATGATGTGGTCGTGTTGGGGTTGCCATGGCTGCAAACCCATAATCCAGTATTGGATTGGAACTCTATGTCGGTATCCAGCTGGGGTTGTCAGGGGGTACATGGTGATGTTCCATTTTTGTCTATTTCGTCATCCACTCCTTCTGAGGTCCCAGAGTTCTTGTCTGATTATCAGGATGTATTTGAAGAGCCCAAGTCCGATGCCCTACCTCCGCATAGGGATTGTGATTGTGCTATCAATTTGATTCCTGGTAGTAAATTCCCTAAAGGTCGATTATTTAATTTATCCGTGCCTGAACACGCCGCTATGCGCAGTTATGTGAAGGAATCCCTGGAGAAGGGACATATTCGCCCATCGTCATCACCACTGGGAGCAGGGTTCTTTTTTGTAGCCAAGAAGGATGGTTCGCTGAGACCGTGTATTGATTACCGCCTTCTTAATAAGATCACTGTTAAATTTCAGTATCCCTTGCCATTGTTATCTGACTTGTTTGCTCGGATTAAGGGGGCTAGTTGGTTCACTAAGATAGATCTTCGTGGTGCGTATAATCTGGTGAGAATCAGGCAAGGAGATGAATGGAAAACTGCATTTAATACGCCCGAGGGTCATTTTGAGTATCTAGTGATGCCGTTTGGACTTGCCAATGCTCCATCTGTGTTTCAGTCTTTTATGCATGACATCTTCTGTGAGTATCTGGATAAATTCCTGATTGTTTACTTGGATGACATTTTGATCTTCTCAGATGATTGGGACTCTCATGTGAAGCAGGTCAGAATGGTTTTCCAGGTCCTGCGTGCTAATTCTTTGTTTGTGAAGGGATCAAAGTGTCTCTTCGGTGTGCAGAAAGTTTCATTTTTGGGGTTCATCTTTTCCCCTTCTACTATCGAGATGGATCCGGTTAAGGTCCAAGCCATCCAGGATTGGACTCAGCCGACATCTCTGAAAAGTCTGTAAAAATTCCTGGGCTTTGCTAATTTTTATTGTCGCTTCATCTGTAATTTTTCTAGCATTGCCAAACCATTGACCGATTTGACCAAGAAGGGTGCTGATTTGGTTAATTGGTCTTCTGCTGCTGTGGAAGCTTTTCAGGAGTTGAAGCATCGTTTTTGTTCTGCCCCTGTGTTGTGTCAACCAGATGTTTCTCTTCCATTCCAGGTCGAGGTTGATGCTTCTGAGATTGGAGCAGGGGCGGTTTTGTCACAGAGAGGTTCTGGTTGCTCAGTGTTGAAACCATGTGCTTTCTTTTCCAGGAAGTTTTCGGCTGCTGAGCGTAATTATGATGTGGGCAACCGAGAGTTGCTGGCCATGAAGTGGGCATTCGAGGAATGGCGTCATTGGCTTGAAGGAGCTAAGCATCGCGTGGTGGTATTGACTGATCATAAGAACCTTACTTATCTCGAGTCTGCCAAGCGCTTGAATCCTAGACAGGCCCGTTGGTCGTTATTTTTTGCCCGCTTCGATTTTGTGATTTCGTACCTTCCGGGCTCTAAAAATGTGAAGGCGGATGCTCTGTCTAGGAGTTTTGTGCCCGACTCTCCGGGTTCATCTGAGCCGGCGAGTATCCTCAAGGAAGGAGTCATTGTGTCTGCCATCTCCCCTGATTTGCGGCGAGTGTTGCAAAAATTTCAGGCGAATAAACCTGATCGTTGTCCGGCGGAGAAACTGTTCGTCCCTGATAGGTGGACTAGTAAAGTTATCTCTGAACTTCATTGTTCGGTGTTGGCTGGTCATCCTGGAATCTTTGGTACCAGAGAGTTAGTGGCTAGATCCTTCTGGTGGCCATCTCTGTCACGGGATGTACGTACTTTTGTGCAGTCCTGTGGGATTTGTGCTAGGGCTAAGCCCTGCTGTTCACGTGCCAGTGGGTTGCTTTTGCTCTTGCCGGTCCCAAAGAGGCCTTGGACACATATTTCGATGGATTTCATTTCTGACCTTCCCGTTTCTCAAAAGATGTCAGTCATTTGGGTGGTCTGTGATCGCTTTTCTAAAATGGTCCATCTGGTGCCCTTGGTTAAATTGCCTTCCTCCTCTGATTTGGTGCCTTTGTTCTTCCAGCATGTGGTTCGTTTGCATGGCATTCCTGAGAATATTGTTTCTGACAGAGGTTCCCAGTTTGTTTCAAGATTTTGGCGAGCCTTTTGTGGTAGGATGGGCATTGACCTATCTTTTTCCTCGGCTTTCCATCCTCAGACTAATGGCCAGACCGAACGAACCAATCAGACCTTGGAAACATATCTGAGATGTTTTGTTTCTGCAGACCAGGATGATTGGGTGTCCTTTTTGCCGTTGGCTGAGTTCGCCCTTAATAATCGGGCCAGCTCGGCTACCTTGGTCTCTCCATTTTTCTGCAATTCTGGGTTCCATCCTCGTTTCTCTTCAGGACAGGTTGAGTCTTCGGACTGTCCTGGTGTGGATTCTGTGGTGGACAGGTTGCAGCAGATCTGGACTCAGGTAGTGGACAATTTGACCTTGTCCCAGGAGAAGGCTCAACTTTTTGCTAATCGCAGACGCCGTGTGGGTCCCCGACTTCGTGTTGGGGATCTGGTTTGGTTATCTTCTCGTCATATTCCTATGAAGGTTTCCTCTCCTAAATTTAAACCTCGTTTTATTTGTCCGTATAGGATTTCTGAGATTCTCAATCCTGTGTCTTTTCGTCTGACCCTCCCAGACTCCTTTTCCATACATAATGTATTCCATAGGTCGTTGTTGCGGAGATACGTGGCACCTATGGTTCCATCTGTTGAGCCTCCTGCCCCGGTTTTGGTGGAGGGGGAATTGGAGTATATTGTGGAGAAAATTTTGGATTCTCGTGTTTCTAGACGGAAACTCCAGTATCTGGTTAAATGGAAGGGTTATGCTCAGGAAGATAGTTACTGGGTTTTTGCCTCTGATGTCCATGCTCCAGATCTTGTTCGTGCCTTTCATGTGGCTCATCCTGGTCGGCCTGGGGGCTCTGGTGAGGGTTCGGTGACCCCTCCTCAAGGGGGGGGGTACTGTTGTGAATTCTGTGGCTGAATTCACTCCTGTGGTCACAAGTGGTACTGCAGCTTCTGAGCTTCCTCCCTCAGGTGTTCTGGTGAGCTCGTTGGCTGCTTTGTTATTTAACTCCGCCTGATTCTGTCTTCCTTGCTCCTTGTCAATGTTCCAGTGTTGGATCTGAGCTTCTGGATCTTTCCTGTGGCCTGCTGCTCTGCTTAGATAAGTGCTTCTTTGCTTTTGTTGCTACTTTTTCTGTCCAGCTTGTCAATTCGTTTTGCTGGAAGCTCTGAGACGCAAAGGGTGTACCGCCGTGCCGTTAGTTCGGCACGGTGGGTCTTTTTGCCCCCTTTGCGTGGTTTTTTGCTTTAGGGTATTTTGTAGACTGCAAAGTTCTCTTTGCTATCCTCGCTCTATCTAGAATATCGGGCCTCACTTTGCTGAATCTATTTCATCCCTACGTTTGTCTTTTCATCTTGCTAACAGTCATTATATGTGGGGGGCTGCCTTTTCCTTTGGGGTATTTCTCTGAGGCAAGTCAGGCTTGCTTTTCTATCTTCAGGCTAGTCAGCTCCTCAGGCTGTGCCGAGTTGCATAGGTAGTGTCAGGCGCAATCCACAGCTGCCTTTAGTTGTGTTTAGGATAGGTTCAGGTATTGCGGTCTACAGAGATTCCACGTCTCAGAGCTCGTTCTATTGTTTTTGGGTTATTGTCAGATCACTGTATGTGCTCTGATTGCTGGCACACTGTGTCACTGGATTGCCTACATAACAGAGATTACGATTTTTACCTGCTGAATGGAATCACCAGAGGATCGAGGTCTCAGGTCAAAAAACAGTTTACAGTTGTTTTTAAAACTCAAAAATTTAGACCTGTCACCAGAAAACAAATCAGGAGTAGGAATCTTCGGTTCTAAAGCAGGAGTCTGAACAATATAATCAGAAATACCTTGCACCCTAGCAGCAAGCTGGTCTACACGAGAAGCTAATTCCTGAACATTCATGCTTGCACCAGGCTCCTCAGCCACCCAGATATTAAGAGGGAAGAGAACACAAAACAGACTGGAGAAAAAAAAATGGCTCAAGAGCTTCCTTCCCTTCTTCTGAGATGCATTTAACTCATTGTTGGCCAGTTGTACTGTTATGATCCGGTGACCTTGGAGCTGCATGAGAACTTTCACTGGAGAAAGTGGCCACTATACTGACCGCAACCGTGAACTTAACACCGCAACTAGAAGTAGCCGTGGAGTGTACCTAACACACCTAGACACCTCGTCACAGCCGGAGGACTAAACACCCCTAAAGATGGAAATCGGAATACTATCTTGCCTCAGAGAAAATCCCCAAAGGATAGACAGCCCCCCACAAATATTGGCGGTGAGTCGGAGAGGAAAAAACATACACAGGCAGAAAAAACAGGATTTAGCACAGGAGGCCACTCTAGCTAGATAGGACAGAATAGGACAAAGTTCTGTGCGGTCAGTATTAAAACCCTTCAAAAAATCCACAGCAGAATATACAAAAAACTTCCTACATCTAACTAATATGTAATAGATGTAGGAGCGTATATCTGCAACTCCAGTGAAACCAAGTCTAATCTGGACAAAAGAAAAACAAACGAACAGTACTGAAAATAAGCACACTGCATGTGTGCCACAGGAAAAGAAACAGACACTTATCTTTGCTGAACTGGCAGATAAGCAGGAGAGGCCAGGCAGAGATCCAACACTTCCAAAGAAACATTGACAACTGGCAAGGGCTAAAGGATCCTGCACACCTAAATATCCCAGTCAGAATTGTAATTATCCGATACACCTGGCCAGGACTGCGAGTCAGAGACAACTGCATTCCCACCAACAACCACTGGAGGGAACCCAAGAGCAGAATTCACAACAGCGATAATCAATACAAGGTCTCAAGGAACCATCTTTTTTAGCAACAAAAAAGAACCCCGCTCCCAACGGTGAAGATGGCCGAATATGCCCTTTCTCCAAAGACTCCTTAATATAGCTCCGCATGGCGGTATGTTCAGGCACAGACAGGTTGAAAAGTCGACCCTTAGGAAACTTACAGCCTGGAATCAAGTCAATAGAACAATCGCAGACCCTGTGCGGTGGAAGGAAACTGGACTTGGGCTCATCGAATACATCCTGAAAATCAGACAAAAACTCTGGAATTTCAGAAGAGGAAGAAGAGGAGATTGACATCAAAGGAACATCATTATGAACCCCCTGACAATCCCAACTAGTCACAGACATGGACTTCCAATCCAACACAGGATTATGTACCTGCAACCACGGAAAACCCAGCACGATAGCATTATGCAAATTATGCAACACCAGAAATCGACAATCTTCCTGATGGATTGGCGCCATGCGCATGGTAACCTGTGTCCCAAACTGGGGCTTATTTTTAGCCAAGGGTGTAGCATCAATGCCCCTTAAATGAATAGGGTTCTGCAAAGGCTGCAAGGGAAAACCACAACGCTTGGCAAACTCGAAGTCCATTAAGTTCAAGGCCGCGCCTGAATCCACAAACGCCATGACAGAAAATGATGACAAAGAGCAGATCAAGGACACAGATAATAAAAATTTAGGTTGTACAGTACTGATGGTAATTGAACTGGCGATCCTCTCTGTCCGCTTAGGACAGACAGAAATGACATGAGAAGCGTCGCCACAATAATAACACAACCTATTCTGACGTCTGAAACCTTGTCGTTCCGTTCTAGACAGAATCCTATCACACTG